>NW_015386969.1:401149-416817 GCF_001527695.2 Protobothrops mucrosquamatus
GAACAATTAACCAATGGAACAATCTGCCTCCAGAAGTGGTGAATGCTCCAACACTGGAAGTTTTTAAGAAGAGACTGGACAGCCGTTTGTCTGAAATGGTGTAGGGTTCCTGCCTGGGCAGGGGGTTGGACTCGATGACCTCCAAGGTCCCTTCCAACTTTATTATTATTATTATTATTATTATTATTATTATTATTATATTTAAAATAAGTGAAAAATTTTAGAAATATTTGCACTTGGAAATCAAGTGCAACCTATTTATAAAAGGCACAATTCAATAAAAAAAACAAACCACCAGCTGTACAACTTGCCCATTTTCCATTTTATTTTATCCAGATGGTACATGGCACACTCTCCATTCTATGCTCCTAGTTCAGGGGTAGGCAACCTTGGCTCTTTTATGACTCGTGGACTTCAACTCCCAGAATTCCTGAGCCAGTTGGCTCAGGAATTCTGGGAGTTGAAGTCCACGAGTCATAAAAGAGCCAAGGTTGCCTACCCCTGTCCTAGTTCAAATTCTTTCTCTACTCGGTTTTGTTTTAATTCCTTTATTATGGCTTCTCCAATTATTATCATTTCTCTATGCTACCGAGTTACGCATGTCCCATGTAGACATAACTATCTGGCCAGATGGGAGTGATTTGCAAAAATAAAAATAAAAATCCTTCCTACTTTGCCTTCAGTTTGGGGATGAAGATAGAAATTATTTTGATTGTATATTTACACAACTGTACTGCTGTATATACAGGTAGTCTTCGACTTAGGACCACAATTGAACCCAAAATTCCCACTGCTCAGCAAGACAATGGTTCAGTGAATGAATTTTACTACCTTTCTTGCCACAATTGTGAAGTGAATCACTGCAATTGTTAAATGAATCACATGGTTGTTAAGCAAATCTGGCTTCCCCGTTGACTTGGCTTGCCAGAAGGACACAAAGGGTGATCACACGACCCTGGGACACTGCAGCTGTCATAAATATGAGCCAGTTGCCAAGTGTCTGAATTTTGATCACACGACCACTGGGTGCTGCAACAGTCGTTAAGTGTGAGAAACAGTCATAAATCCCTTTTTTTCAATGTTGTAACTTTGAATGGTCACTAAATGAATGGTTGTAAATCACTAGCCGTAACTCCATTTTTTAAAAAAACAAAAATCTGCATTCTGTGCAGCTGTCGAACTGCGCAAGTAGGTCCTTAAAATGTTTTTCAAAACAGATACTGTACAATAACAACAAAGGCAGAAGCAACTGCAGTTATGAACTTTGTAGACAGGTAAGTGGAGACCAAACTACCCCTCAAAGCATCTTTGATTTGTGCAGAGGCAAAGCTTTATCTAAAACAAATAAACAAACATCCCCAAACCATGCCAGCACGAATCCTCCATTTCCAGCTGTCCTGATGCTACGAAAATGCAAATAATAAAATTGGTGACCTTTCTTCTGTATGCGACTTCCGTAATTAGAACACCAAATGTTGCTAGTCGGCATTACGACCACATCATGGATATGTTACACTGAATTCATTAAGTTATTCCTACGAAAGAGGCACTTACATTTTGGATAAATATCAGCACAATGGTGTATCAGAAACAAAAGGGCTGAAGGGTAGGATTTCCCTTGAAATGCTGCTGATTTCAATGAAGCAAGAAGCACCATCCTGTACAGCAATGCTTCACATCTTTGGCAACTTGAAGTTGTGTGAACTTCAACTCCCAGAATTCAGCATTGCCAAAGAGGAGAAACATTGCTATTCAGATTTATATATGTGTTTTATAAAGTACTACTTTGGGGATTACTGTCTAGGAAGCATGTTTTCAATTTCAGACTTAGGGTAAACTACATGTTTACATGTTTAAATTAATAGCATTCCGTTTTTTAAAATCCAAATTAGGGCCATCCAGCATGCAAAAGGGTAATTTAACCCTTGTCTCCTCCTTAAAAAAAAAACCTCTCCCTTTTTTTCTTAAACAAAAATACCCACTGTGATACTGTACATCCTGCAATATGATTTTTTTTAATAAGACTGAACTATTGCAGCAGGCTATACATAATTCTAGGCTAAGATGAAAGAAAAATAATGTTTGGTAAATAGAGGCAATCCAGCACAGCAAATGGGAAGGAGAAGAAGAAAACAGGTGGCAGGAGATCTGCTTGCAGAAGAAAACTTGCAGAAGATGTGCAAAACGAATTGACGGAAGGACCCATCTAGAGGCACATTGAATTTTGTTTCATGCCCATTTTTAATTGCTGCAGTTATTTTTATTAAACCCTAAGCCTAACTCTAGAAGCTTCTGAAAGGGCAGCCCGAAACATGCTTGATTCTGTCAAAAATCAAATTACAATTAAATCCTAGGTTTCTGAGTGTGAAAACCTAGGACAATTAAACTAGGACAACAGGGCTGCAGCGAATTATGGCTTTGCTACAAACACAGCCAAGGGTTCCTCCTCCCCCCCCCCCAAGTGCCACGACTGCAAACCATCTGTCCATGATTTGGTCTTAGGCTGCTATGTAGCCCAAAAGTGATGTGTTCAGTCTCAGACCAGAGCAAGTCAATCAGAAAACCCAAGTTTTGCTTATTCTTTCTTAGAGGACTCCAATGTATTCCATGTGGATGAAAGCAATCTAACAAGACAACACAAAAGGCTGATTTGTAGCCAAGGCACTCAAGGAAAGAATATCTAAGATGTTCTTAGCCAGCCTACAGTTGTATACAGTGCTTTTTTTCTAAAAATAAAAAAAAAAGGTGCCAGAACTCACACACATCATACAACCCGCCTTGCCTACCCTACAAGGTTCCATCCAAAAAAGGTGCCGGAACTCAGTTCTGGGCATTCTATGAGAAAAAAAGCCCTGGTTGTATAGATGTCAAGTTAAAAAAAAAAGTGGGGAGACTGAGAAGTACTTTAGATCCATGAATCAATAGGTCAGCAATGGGGAAAATATTGCCACCTTGAATTACATAGGTAGCATCAATAAGCTAACAGAAATTTAATCATTGCATAATTGTCTCTTGGAAGCATGCAAACTTTGTAGATGTCCTTTAGGGCAAAATCAGGACTGGACAATAATTTTATGGAATATATATGTCTAAACTTGCCTTTGGTGGAATGCAATCTTTTACCCTTTTCTCTCCGCCCTTCCCACTTCTTCTCCAAGTATTTCTAATTATATAAGTCAAGAGAAAATGTATCTGACATTCCTACATAATTTGCAGAAAATGTTCCCAGTGTTGGAGTTGGGTTTTTAAGTTTCATTTGAAAAGGAGGCTTCCTCCTGTAATCAATGAAAGCTCCTTGCAGGCACGAGTCTCAGATAATAGTGCTGGAGGGGTCTCCATGTATAGCTTGGAAAAATTTGCTAGCTAGTTATAACAGACAGACAATTTCAGCCAGTGATTTGCACGAAGGAAGCATGTCCTGGCTTGCTCTTCCATCCAGACGTGTACAAGTGCAAGGATGGACAAGATAAACTGGATTTATCCCTTCTGCACATAAACTTTAAGTAATATTGGATAACTAACTGCCAATTTAATTGGCTGGTTTGATAACCTTGGCTGCACGAGTATGTGCAAATCAAATATCTGCAGAGCCCAATGCTAATTTGTTCAATTCATTTATGAAATGCTCTCAGATAAGTAATTGTATGTTTGTTGACATTTACATTTGTGTCTGAAAGAGAATGAGCTGTTCCAGCCAAGCTAATCAACAGTGCCAGAATGAAATTCCACTCACTAATGTGCCAGCTTTTTCTCATCAGGGCAATCAACTGCTAATATTAACACAGTTTTTCCCCCTACTTCCTTCCATGTCACCTTGTTTTTCTTTTCCTTTCTTTTTTTCCTTTCTGGATGATAGGATAGGTCTCTAAAAAGGAGATTGCAAGAGCTGGCTGGCATACCAGATCAAAGCCAACCCAAGTGACATTTGTTGAAAGTCCTTACAGAAATTTGTTGGCTATAAGATATGTTAAGTAGGCTATTTGAGAATCTTGAAGCTGAAAGCTGCAAACAGGGAGAAACAAACCTAAGACTAGCCTAGGATATGTTTGTTTGCTTGTTTGTTTATATATTTATTAGATTCGTGAGCTGCCCATTTTGTGGTGACTCTGGGCAGCTTGCAAACATTAAAAAACCTGTAAACATTAAAATGATAAAACGATAAATAACAATAATGGCAGCTTACAATTGAAAGGTGGGCATGAAGAACATGGAGAGAGATGGGGGGTCTTCTCTTAATCAGATATGATAGCCATATCCAGAGTATTGCACTCCCATTGGGGCCCTAGGCCAACTGGCAGAGCCAGGTCTTCAGGCCCTTATGGAAGGTCAGGAAGGCGGGTGCAGATCTCACCTTTGGGGGCGCTGTTTACCATGTTCCAATGGGCAGGAGCATAGCAGAAGTATGTATACAACAATCTTCCTCAATGGATGATGGATGCAGGGGATTTCAACAGTCCAAGCTAGCACATCCTCTGACAGGAGCAGGAGTTAGAAAGATACAGGGAAGACGTGGCTGTAGTGAAGAAATGTATAATGTCCTGATGTTTTTCCAGAATAAATTGTGGATGCTAAACTTTCATTTTTAGGTATGAAGTTCCCACATTCATATTCAATGTGATGCTTTGCAGATGAAGGACAGCTCACTAGTGCTCAAAGACCACCAACAAAGTTTATGTTCCTTCTAAATGTTTGTAATGCGGACAGTTTACACACTTCATCGCAATTCTGTTACTGATAAATACTCTGTGAATATTATTTAAGCTTCTAGTGTCTTAAGTAAATCAAATGTTTCTTAATCTGTTTGATCAAATAAGGGGACAACATTTTAATGAAGTATAGATAGCATATACGAGGACATGACTATAGCTTTTTTATCAACTTTTTAAAATCAACTTTTCCATTAATAGGTTTCTATATTATGAAGATTGACTTTAAAATAAAGCTATTATGAACATGCAAAAATAAAGTCAGGAAAGCAAAGGCTCAGAATGAACAAAGACTTGCAACAGAAATCAAGGATAATAAAAAAAGTTTCTTTCAACATATTAACAAGAAAAAAGTCAAGGAAACTGTGGGTCCACTAACGAGAGAAGATGGCAAGGAAACAAGAGGCAACAGGGAGAAAGCAGAGCTGCTTAACTCATACTTTGCATCAGTCTTCACACAAAAAGAAACTATAGCCCAACACACCAAAAAAAAACCATTGCAAAAGACAAACTAGAAACAAAAAATAAAATAAGCAAGACGATGGTAAGAGAACACCTATCCAACCTTGATGAATATAAATTGCTTGGACCCAACAGATTACATCCCAGGGTTCTGAAAGAGCTGGCAGATATTATCTCAGAACCATTGCACCATACCTTTCAAAATTCCTGGAGCACCAGGGAAGTACCTAAGGATTGGAAAAGGACTGATGAGATTCCCATCTTCAAGAAAGGGAAAAAAAACTCAGGAAACTACAGACCAGTTTAACATCAATATCTGGGAAGATCCTAGAAAAGATAATCAAAAAACAGATCTGCAAACAACTAGAAGCAAACAAAGTTATAACTAGTAGCCAGCACAGGTTTGTTAAAAACAGATCATGCCAAACCAATCTTATTTCATTCTTCAATAAAGTGACTAGACTAGTAGACCAGTGAAACGCAGTGGACATAGTATACTTAGATTTCAGTAAGGCATTTGTTAAAGTAGACCACAACCTACTTCATGGTAAGCTAGAAAAAGATGGAATAATAATAATAATAATAATAATAATAATAATAATAATAATAATAATAATAATAATAATAATAATAATAATAATAATAATAATAATAATAATANTCATTAAACTAGACATACCCAATTCCAGCAGCCGTTCCTTATATGCTTTAGCCTCCAGTCCCCTAATCATCTTTGTTGCTCTTCTCTGTACTCTTTCTAAAGTCTCAACATCTTTTTTACATCGCGGTGACCAAAACTGGATGCAGTATTCCAAGTGTGGCCTTACCAAGGCATTGTAAAGTGGTATTAACACTTTACATCACCACCAGATGGATCTGTAGCTGGCTGGCAAACCATACTTAACAAGTTCTATGTGATTAACTATTCAACCCAGAACAGGCCACCATGCCAGATATTAGAAGTTCAGAGTGAAGACCTTCTCTTCCTTTCCTTTCCTTTCCTTTCCTTTCCTTTCCTTTCCTTTCCTTTCCTTTCCTTTCCTTTCCTTTCCTTTCCTTTCCTTTCGCCTTGCCTTGCCTTGCCTTCTTTCTCTGCAGCCATCACTCTCACTCCCTCACTCATTTTTGGCAAACCTGCTAGCAAGAAGGAATTCAACCAAAGAGGAAACTGCAGTCTCTTTCCACACTTTCTCATGCCAAAGAATCTGTTCCTCCCCCAAGACCCCATGGAGACACACACACATTTTTTTCTATAATCTGAAGAGATTCTTAGGGATGCACAGAGGGAAATGACAAGTTAAAGTACTTCCCAGAGTTCTTAAAAGCTTGGAAAGTACTGGAAGTCCATTGTTCATGGAATGCATGCCCAAATTGTTTCTTCTATTTTCAAATGCAGTTTGTCAGTGGCTAGGTTCATGCATTGGATTAAACCATGATTCACTCAATAAGCCACAGTAAGTTGGATTTGTGTTGATTGATAAAGGATTGAAGTTTAATGTCAGACATGTTTGATTGTGTCAATATGCTCAGCGTCTTGTTCTTAAAGAGGAAAATGAGACTTGGTACAGCCTCCCTAATCAGGAGTAATAAAGCTTTGACTGCTGGATAGGTGGCTGGAAATAAGGCTGTAACCTTATGTCCTACCTATGACTTTCCTGGCTAGGTTTTTACAGGCAACTGAATGCAAGGCAAATGAAAAGCACCATATATTAAAAATAGATTCCTACATAATGCATTGAGTAAACCAGATGGTATTTGGGTCCCCATGTCCTTTATGATCTGCATAAAAGATCATCCAAAGGCCCTTTAGAAAGAAAGAAAGAAAGAAAGAAAGAAAGAAAGAAAGAAAGAAAGAAAGAAAGAAAGAAAGAAAGAAAGAAAGAAAGAAAGAAAGAAAGAAAGAAAGAAAGAAAGAAAGAAAGAAAGAAAGAACCCTAGTGAATAATTTCACAATGTGAGTTGACCATGAACTAAGAACAGAGAGCGGGAGGTAATATTGAGCAAGCAAGAGTTGCATGCAAAAGCTATCCTGTAGGGAGCTTTCTTAGAGATTAGATTCTTCCCATTCCGTTGATCTGGAGGAATTCTTTTAAATGCTTATTTATAAGGACCATACGCAACCACATTCCTATACAGAAATGCTTGCAGATGCCTGCGGAAGGATGCCTGGTTTTAAGAAGGTTCCAAAGGAGAACTGGTTTGTTTACTTGTTTGTTTGTTTGTTTTTAAAAAAAGGAATGTGGATTGAGCCTCAGGAAAGCTTGAAGAATATACAAAGGCCAGCTGTATTGTTTCTTTCGGGGTGAAAAATTAAATCTAAATTGTAAAAAAAAGAACATTCATGGATAAAAGGCCCCCCCCTTTTTTTTTCTTCAAAAGGCAACTGGACTTTTTCCTTGAGGAAGAAGAAGAAAAAGTTTTGCTTGTCATCCAAGAAGTTTCATCAGTTCTTTTACACACGCACACACACATACATACACACACACACACACACACACACACACACACACATATATATATAATTGGTTTTTAACTATAACAATCTCCAGTGCCTAGTGTAAAGCGTGTTGTCTTGGTTTATATTTTAACAAGAAAAAAAAGGACAGTAATAATTAATTAACAGTCAATGATTAAATTTGATAATTCCATAATTAATATATTAATTAATAATACATTTCTTTGATCTTCCCTTCTCCCATTTGTATTTTCCTTCTTCAACCTTAGCCAAAATATAATTCTTAATATTTTCAATATATAAATGATTAGGTATAGGCATTTTTTATATTTATACAAATAATAATAATCTCTCTTATATAACATTTTTTTCAGCTTATATTATTCTCATAACCATCATCTCATTAGTTCAGCATGCATCCTATTTTTATAATTTTTGTTCGCTTAGATTCCCTTATATTCAATCCAATTCTTATCAATAATTTCTTCATATTAGACATTTCACTGTCTAAATTTTCCCATTTAAGTACATCATCCCAGTATTTTATGTCATGCATTATAAAAATACTATACTTTTTATCTGTCTTATAGTATCTGGACATAACATCCTTTTTAATCAGTTTATATTTTACTTATATATTGATAAAAGTTACATCAACCTACTATTTCAACATTTAATATATTATAAAACATACTATATTACTTAAATCTTATTATACTTCTTGTTATAAGGCCCCTTTATGTTCAAAATTCTCTGTTTTTTTAGCCATATTCAAACAAATGTTTATTCACGTAATAGTCCATCAGGTAGGGCGAGTCAAATCTCTTATATCTGTCTCTGATCTTCTTCTTTTGCCAAGTAATTTTCCAAGTTGATGTAATCCACTTACCCAACAGTTCCTGTATTTTTACAAATGTTGTTGGGAATAGTTCTCCTAATAATTCCATTTTTCTTGTATCGGAACCTTGTAGATTTTTTCCTGTTTGTATTAAACTGTAATTCTTTTCCTTTGTTATTTTATCAATTTGATCATACTCTTCTAGTTTGTAATCTGCTGTCTGATTTGTTTGTTCCTTTGTTGTTATTTCCTGGGTATTTTTTAATTGTAGATTTAGACTGGAAATAGAAGTAAGAAGATCAGTACTCTCACCAATTCCAAGCACGCTGTTCACCGATATTTAGGTTCATGCTCTGGGACTTCGGCTGCAAGCAGCTCGGGCTAGACGCTGATCTCACACTAGCCTTTCTCCTATCGGGTTCGGGGGGCTTTCCCTAGATCAAATGAAGCAATTGCCATCACTTTCTGATCGATGGGGTGCCCCTCCTTCACAGTCACCTTTCCGGGGCAACGTCAGACCCATCTAGGGTCCCCCAAGCAGGAAGAAACTAGCTGTGGGGAGCAGAGGTCCGCTCTTGTGCGGCCATGCGCTGCAGACGCAAAAACTGGAAGCCAGAAGTTTCATCAGTTCTAATAGGAAGGTGGATGGAAGGATAGGTACTGACAATTGAGACTGGATGGTGGGGAGATGGAAGGATTGTATTTCTTTGCAGTCTTCTGGTTTTTAGCACCCTCTGAGAGCTGTTGAGGCCACTTGGGGGTTTGTCTGTGTTCTTGGGGTCACCTGAATCTGGGTGCAATTGGAACATACCTTTCCATGGCCCTGCCATCAGAACTGAAGAAGCGTCTTGCTCGAGAAGCAACATGTTTTCTTCTTCCTCAAAGAAAAAAAACAGTCCAGCTGTCTTTTGAAGAAACAAAGCACCTTTGAGAGAACCATGACCTGGATTATTAAGAATCGCCACAGATAACATTTGTGGATGTTTGCAACAAAAAAATAATAACTACTTTACAGAGCCTGCTGGCTTCAATGGTGGCTAAGAGCATTTCAGAATTCTTAGTATGGTGAGACAAGAAACACAACAGCCAAGTGGTGTGTGATTGGTTTGATTTTGGTTTAGTGCAATTTAGGAAGTCAGCCACTACTGCAGCCAGCATGGAGTGACTCTGATCAGGAGGCTCCATTCCAGTCTTGTTCCCAGGTTTCTAATTTCTTTCCCACATGACATGAGGTAGCTATTAACATCATCACTTGCATTCATGGTTGGAGGGAGTGATGAAATGTAGGGATCTAGGCAAGTGCTGAATGAAGTGGTTAACTTCAACCTAGACTCTACCACTTCAGATTGTAGATAAGTGGAGTTCAAATGATTGGATACTTGTATATACAGTAAGAGATCTGTCTTGGTATACTTGGGAGGATCAGCCAACAACTTTCTTTCTGGCATTTACAATTCATTTTGGGAAAATAAATTATAATGGTGGCTGTTGCTGTTTGTGGAATTCAACCATCACAACATCTTTAAATTTCCTGTTATTTTAGAAGCTAGAACCAATCTTTTCAAATGTAGTCTGTAGTTTTAATTTGGAAAAAGGGGTTTCAGTGATTAGAAGTTCATTAAGCAGCACCGCACACATTCAAAAACACATATGTGCTAAACCAGTGGTGGCGAACCTATGGCACGGGTGCCAGAGGCGGCACTCAGAGCCCTCTCTGTGGGCACGCGCGCCATGCCCCGGAGATGGCAACTATCCCTCTTCAACCAGCCATCCGCTAACTCGCCGAGGTCCCACATGGCCAGATGCATCCCAGCACCCATGCGCTCCTGGCCTCTGTGTGCAGCGGCTGATGGTGTCAGGCAGCAGCCGCCCCAGCCCCTGCCTCGCCTTGCCCTGTGACAATGGCACCCTCGCCTTGCCTCACCTCACCCTGCAGGACAAGCCTCCTGCCCACCGCCCCACCTGCCAGAGACCCCCTGGATCTCTCCCAACCCTGCCCGGCCCCCACAGGCATCCCTCCCCAGGAGCAACATCAAGGTGATCACGCCCACCTTGGCCACACCCACCATGATCACAGCCACGCCCACCCAGTGGGCCACGCCTACCTGGCACCCGGCGATAAATAAGTGGGCTTTGGGTTGCAGTTTGGGCACTCGGTCTCTAAAAGGTTCGCCATCACTGTGCTAAACCTTCCCCTTCTCTGCCTCTCTTTCCCAAGCCAAAAATATCCTAAATTCTACAAAGCCTCAGAGATTGCATTAAAAAAAAGATATTCAGATATGCATATTCAGCTACTTAGTACAATTGGTCTTTGTTTGATCATTTTGTTCCACATGCCAACTTAAATCTCTTTGGCACTGAATTTGCACAGCATTTTGGACTTTTTCAGGTAAACATACTCCATAGAAATCTATGCAGATTACCACAAAGGCTTAGAAACTCTGTTTAGGGTAATGGATGTGCACCTGAATTTTGAAACACTGTTTGGTCTGGAATATTCATGACTACTAAATAAGCATGAAGAAGAAATGGAACAGCTTTGCCAAACAGCATATGCAGCACAGTTCCCTCTCGTCATAAAGTTGTGGGATCTGACCAATTTATGAGAAACTGTTCATCCCTCCCAGCTTCATGACTGCAAGGACTTTTAATAGTCCCTTGAGTTTTGTAATATGCTTAGCAGGACAGGAGAATTTCCTATCCAGCTGCTTTATTCCATACTAGATAAGATAAAATGATGCAGAAGAAAGAGTTTTGAAACCCTTCAAACCACTTGGGAAGCTCTGCTAAAGTCTTGTGTTCTGAGACACTTTTAAAAATATGTTTAACCATCAGATTGGCTTTCCTGCAAAATATACTGTAGCTTTACATCCTCTCTTCTGAGAAACATTTCTGTTAAGAAACAAGGTCACCCTAATCTTGCGGTTTTCAGTCTTCTGTATCTTAAATCTTTACCAATCAGTCTGTCAAAGAACCTGGGTCTCACCAGGAGAAAAAAAATCCTATTTTTCCAAGAAGGAGAGGGGAGGAGAGGGAGAAATAAATTAACTAAAGGAATTTTCTTACTGTTTATTAGTTATGCCAATTTCATATCAAAGTGAGAGTTAATTGGGGCTACAACAGGGTCCAATAGTCAATCTCTAGTCAACAATGAGAACTACAAATGCAATTTTATTATTTCATATTTAAATTTAATTTTTTCTTGCTCCTAAACCCAAACTGTGCAAGGGTTCTTGCTGTGATAAATGTTCTTTAGTGCACAAGTGCTTTGCTATTCTTCTTTGCTCTCCCATCTCATGGGCTGCATCATGATTTGAAGAGTGAAATCAGGCCTCATCAGTCTATTTCTGTGTACAATCAATGCAGCTCTGTTAGTCATAAAATTGCTTGAGAAATACCATCTTACTCAACTCTGAAGAATGATGGTAATTCAGGTGTCCAAGGCTCAAACCAATCTCCCTCCATGTCATCTCAGATAAATGGTCTGATCTGGAGCTGCTTCTATCAATGTGGCAACTTCATCAGGTCTGCCCTTTCCTTTTAGACATCACCATGCTATGGTAGTGCATGCTTTGGATATCTCCAGGTTGGGCTACCATAATTTGCTTTATATGGATCTTCCCTTGAAACATATCCAACATCTTCAGGCCATGCAGAGGTCAAAAGCATGGTTTGTTTAAGGAAGAGGGGTCAACCTATTCTCCAAAGCACCTGAGGGTAGGACAAGAAACAAAGGATGGAAACCACTCAATAAGAGAACCAACCTAGAACTAAGGAGAAATTCCCTCACAGTTAGAACAATTAATCAGTGGAAAGACTTGCCTCCAGAAATTGTGGGTGCTCCAACAATGGAGATTTTTTAGGAAGAGATTGGACAACCATTTGTCTGAAATGGTATACAGTTTCCTGTTGAGCAGGGGTTTGGACTAGAAGACTTCCAAGGTCTCTTCCAACTCTATTATTCTGTTACTCTCTTGTTTCTGGAGTTTCAAACTGATGATTTCATCAGTATACAATTCAAAGTTTTATTACCTGTATGGAAAGCCTTTAATGACTTGGGATTTTTATGTCTTATTGACAATCTTTTCTGTATTAACGTATGAATCCTACTCCAATATTTTCTTGCTTTATCACACGTCCGCCATTATTATTATTATTATTATTATTATTATTATTATTATTGTTGTTGTTGTTGTTGTTGTTGTTGTTGTTGTTGCTGCTGCTGCTGCTGCTGCTGTTGCTGCTGCTGCTGCTACTAGGCTCACTTCCATCCTAGCTGACTGTTTGGGTGAATAGCCAGGTTTTCATAGCCCTTTGGAAGGCTAATAGGGTGGAGACCTTCCAATTTTGAGGGAGGGTGTTGTTCCAAAGACAGTCACAGAAAAAGCTCATTTTTGAGATCCTACAAGATGGCAACCTTTAAGGGAAGTGACCTGCAATGCATCCATTCTATTTGAAGTGGTGGGACAAGCATAGAACATAGAGACCAGATACCATTTCAGACAAATGTTTGTCCAGTCTCTTTTTGAAAGCCTCCAGTGATGGAGCACCCACAACTTCTGGAGGCAAGCTATTTCATTTGTTGATTGCTTTCACCGATAGGAAATTTCTCCTTAGTTCTAGGTTGCGTCTCTCCTTGGTTAGTTTCCAACCTTTGTTTCTTGTCCTGTCTTTTAGTGCTTTGGAAAATAGTTTGACTCCCTCATCTTTGTAGGAGCTCTCAATATTGTAAACCACAAGGAGAGGTGGTACCACAAATAACCCATCTCCTTCAGTTTCTCACACCAATATGAATATACAACATCCATAAGTATTATAACTACAATCTTTGCAGTCTTTCTGGTCCAAGGGACTCAGAGTAGTAACTGTTTGGGGAATAGCCATGCCTTACCTTTAAGTAGTCTGTAAATATGGCTATACATGTGAGTTGACTACACTATAATCTTTATGAATGAATAAGATTTAAACTTCTTCCCCTAGGTCAAATTCCTCCCTCTGCTGTACTTCACTGACGTATTTCTACAAGAGTCTGCATGAGTAGGGATGAGTCTACATGTCCAGATGCTCCTGCTTTCATCTCATGCTGAAACACAGAGGAAACCAACCAGTCCTAAATGTGAGCATCTCTACAGTGCATCCTATGCCAAACACTCAGAGTAAGTGTATTTTGTACTGCTGACCGTATACTGCTAGCATGTATCTTTGAAAAAGAAGTGGCTGATATTGATTTCTTCACAAAAGGCTGCTGCCAATTGATATGCTGACTATTGCCAATTGGTGTGCTTTTTTTTAATGTAATCTCTTCTGCCCTTGCTATCAGTAGCATGATGCCTAGAGTTATTTGGTCTATGTATCAAGTGCTCATCCAAGATTTTATTTAAAAAAAATAGAGAATGACAGACACTATGGTCCAGTTTCCCACACAGGCAAAATAAAAACGAGCAGTGAGAAGAATGATCAGGATGGTAAAGGGGCATCCTGGACCACTGTGGAAGAGCACATAAGAACCACTGAGGCAGAACATGTCATGGCAAGATGCTTCCTCCACTTGCATCAATGTGCCCCACCTTGTCTGCATGAAGCTACTTAAGCTGCAGTAAAACAATAAATACCATCAGAGTAGAAGAGCATCTAAACCAATCCTCAAAGTGCTTTAGCCTCTGGTTGACCTTGAGATGAGAGAAACCAAGAAGAAATTCCAGGGCTGTAGGCTAGACAATAGGTTTTTCAAAAATCACAAAAGAAGGCAGTGACAAATCATTTCTTAGAGTTTGCCAAGAATATGAAGTCCCTAAGGGTTGAGCCTGAATCAAAGGACACTTTACATTTTTACTTACAGAACAACCAGTGTTTAGTACAGTATGAATTGAGACTGGGACTAACTTATTGTTCTGTCCACAGATTATCAAGCTCACCATCTCAGAAGCAGCCCTCACCTACTGGGATGACAAGCTAGCCCAGGAGTGGGGAACGATGACCTTTTTATGACTTGTGGACTTCAAATCCCAGAATTCCTGAGCCAGCCATAAGCTAGCCCATTGTTATTGAGCACCTTACAAAAGAGAAGGAATACACATATTTCCTGTTTGAAGTTTTGGAAACAACCACACAACTGGTTCAACTTTTTCCTTTTCATCTATGTCAACCCTGAGCAGAAAATGGAAACCATGAATCATTCCCCCAAATATTGCCAACTAAGCTCTTTAACCTAAACTTTACTTGTGTTCTAGGTGTGGTATACAAAACATCTAAGTTGCAACATCAAAGTTCTGAGAAATTTGTGAGAATGTGTTGACCCTTACGAAACTTTCCCCTGCCATGCCACCCCATTTTTGAGATGCCAGGACACCCAGGCATCAGGCATTGTCACTGATTTTTGTGGAATAATTAGGGTAGGGCTTTTTTTTTTCTTCCTTTGTGGCAGCCCTACCCATTTCGAGACTATATGTGCCAGAGCCTCAGTTTTGAAAGAAAGAAAGAGAGAGAGAGAGAGAGAGAGAGAGAGAGAGAGAGAGAGAGAGAGAGAGAGAAAAGAAAGAAAGAAAGAAAGAAAGAAAGAAAGAAAGAAAGAAAGAAAGAAAGAAAGAAAGAAAGAAAGAAAGAAAGAAAGTAGGGGATGTGAAGGATATCTAACTCTTAATCTGCTATCCCTCCAATCTGGTGTGTTTGTATTTCAAGACCATCAGAGGTTCAGAGAAAGAAAATTTATTTGCACATCTCTTACCTACTCCATAGGCATATGCATATATACATCCGCACAGTGTCTTCTCATGGCATCCAATCTCAATGTAATTTTTTGTCTGTTCAGTATTGTTTTGTGTTAATTGAAGCCAGTGGCCTGGAGAACAAGACAGCTTTTTGGGGGAGTTGGGGTGGGGGCTCAACATTTT
This sequence comes from Protobothrops mucrosquamatus, assembly GCF_001527695.2. Lineage (NCBI taxonomy): Eukaryota > Metazoa > Chordata > Lepidosauria > Squamata > Viperidae > Protobothrops > Protobothrops mucrosquamatus. The sequence goes on from NW_015386969.1 coordinate 416,501, forward strand.
GTCCTAATTCATGGGATTATGTTTTAAATGAATCATTTTACAGCCTTGAATGAAAAGAATTTGTCTTTCTGGTCATTTAAAAATCAAAACCATAGTATTTTTTTTTTTAATTTTAATTTCAAATTTATACCCCGCCCTTCTCCTAACGGACTCAGGGCGGCTTACAGCCAGTTAAAACAGATAACTAATACAATAATACTAATTTTAAAATATGATTAAAATGAAATATTCATTATTGGCCGTTTCTTTTTAAAATTATTTTAAAAACCAAATTAAAATACCCCTTAGGCCAGTCCGGCTAGCTGAAATAGCCATGT
>NW_015386969.1:417335-459590 GCF_001527695.2 Protobothrops mucrosquamatus
GGCCATCACATCAAGGGCATCATTGGGGTGGCCTGGGGTGGAAATGTACAGCTGAGTATCATCAGCGTACTGATGGAAATCCACCCCAAAGCCACGGATGATCTCACCCAGCGGCTTCACATAAATATTGAACAGTAGGGGGGAGAGGACCGACCCCTGTGGCACCCCACAAGTTAGGGGCCTTGGGGTCGACCTCTGTTCCCCTGCCAATACAGACTGCGTACGGTCGGTGAGGTAGGAGGAGAACCACCGCATAACGGTGCCTCCCACTCCCAACTCCACCAGGCGCCGCAGCATGATACCGTGGTCCACAGTATCAAAAGCAGCTGAGAGGTCCAAAAGAACTAGGACAGAGGAATAACCCCTGTCCCGGGCCCTCCAGAGTATGGATGGCTCCCCCAATTTCCTAGCCTTTACAAATACTTTTAAAAATACAATTGTTCAACAGGGGATATGGATTTGTTTAAGAGCTGTCTGAGTTGGTCGTACTAGATGTAATTTTGTTTTGTAGTTTTATTGATCATAAATGGCTTCAAGTTCTTTGTTGAAGGGGACATAAATACTTGAATAAACAAAGGAATGAGCAAATTAGGGGGTCCAGAGTCTACCATTTGTTCCTGTAAAATGGCCTTGATTTGCAGCCATACAGAAAAAGACAAAGTGTCCATAGGAGGAAAGGAAAAAAAGTCACTATGGCAATTGCAACCACACTGTTAAAGCCCTGTGGTCATGACCACCATTTTAATTTTTTTAAAAAAAATTCTCACGATGAATATTCCTGGAGGAAAGAGAATTGTCTGAAGCATAGAAGATACCACCAACCCACAGCTCTTTCCTTCTTCTCTCCTCTCATTCATTCCTCCTCCTAATGATTAAGTGTGTACACACACACATATACAACCATAGAGAAAGACATATTCAATGTGAGGCTTTTGTGTAATATGTATTAACTCTTCATGTTGTTGTTGTTAGTTGCGAAGTTGTGTCCGACCCATCGCAACCCCATGGACAACATTCCTCCAGGCCTTCCTGTCCTCTACCATCTTCTGGAGTCCATTTAAGCTCACGCCTACTGCTTCAGTGACTCCATCCAGGCACCTCATTCTCTGTCGTCCCCTTCTTCTATTGCCCTCAATCTTTCCCAGCATTAGGTTCTTCTCCAGTGAGTCCTTCCTTCTCATTAGGTGGCCAAAGTACTTGAGTTTCAACTTCAGGATATGGCCTTCTAAAGAGCAGTCGGGGTTGATCTCCTCTAGGACTGACCGGTTGGATTGCCTTGCAGTCCAGGGGACTCGCAGGAGTCTTCTCCAGCACCATAGTTCAAAGGCCTCAATTCTTTTGCGCTCAGCCTTTCTTATGGTCCAACTTTCACAACCATACATTGCAACTGGGAAAACCCTAATTCTTCATACACAGTACCAAAATATTTTTATTTGCTTATATACTTCCAAACTGAACTGCTGGCCTTTTATTTCCTTGTGGCTTATTTTAAAGCTCTGTTGCTTGTAGTTGTGTCTTTTTAAAACTTTGCACATCATTTTCTTTTCAGCTTTAAAAAAAGATATTTGAGTATAAGAATAGAGCTGAGAAGGTAGAGAAAGATGCTCTTTTTGTCAAGCTTTTTAAAACTAGTCACTAAAAGAGCTTCCTCGGTGGGTGTTAACAGAATTATTTGAATTATTTTGATTGCTGTTGCTTATTTCTAAAACACATCCTATCTGCTTAAGGGTGGGGATTGCAAAGAAACAGCCTGCATTTGGGATATAGCCATAATGACAGAAAGAGAGAGAAAGAGAAAGAGAGATGACATCAGTAAAGGAAAGAAATATCAAATAGCTACAAAACGCCATTTTTAAACCAACACTTGGCCTTGTTCATTGGAACACATTCTGTACGAAAAGGCTACTTCAGAATTTCCTATTACTGATAAACTTGAGAGCTGCAAAACTACATAACACAACATTCAGGAAACTGCTTTATATTGGGGGCCTATGTCAGAATTGGCTCACCTTTGTGGTTAAAGGGCTTCATTCCCAGTTGGATAATGCAGATTGCAGCTAACCAGTTAATTTGGATTCCTGCACTTAGCAAGGCATTGAATCTGATGACCTCAGTGGTCCTTCCAGATCTAGGATTTTATTATTCTAATCAGGGATGGATGATGATGTAACAAAAAATAAATATGACCACAGTCAAGAGTGAATTGAGACACCCCCTTTTTGAAAAAAAAACCACCTGCCAATTTGGTCTTCTTTGGAGCCCCCCCCTTTTTCCTCCCAAACAGCAGAGGAAAGGCAGGGTGCTCTTAGGAGAAGTTTAACCAGATCTCAAGCATAAAGGATTTTGTTATTTCAGCTCTGCATCACCAGTATAGAAATACCAAAACATGTAAACCCACCTTCATAAGATGGGAGAGCTAAAAAGAAACCAGAACACTGTCAACCCCACTCCTATGATTTGTGGGTAGAGGAAAAGGCAAAGTTTTATATATTTTCCTTATTCACATTCTGAAATAACTCAAAGAGGATAGAGGAAATGGGCTCAGGACTATGGCAACTTTCCCCTCCCCATGATTTAGAAATCCTTTTATTTCTTTTCCTTTCCTTTCCTTTCCTTTCCTTTCCTTTCCTTTCCTTTCCTTTCCTCATTTCATTTCATTTTCTTCTTCCCTTCCCTTCTTTCCTTTCCTTTCTCTTTCTCTTTCTCTTTCTCTTTCTCTTTCCTTACCTCATTTCCTTTCCTTCTTCCCTTCCCTTCCCTTCCCCTCCCTTTCTTTCTTCCCTTCCCTTCCTTTCCTTTCCTTTCCTTTCCTCATTTCATTTTCTTCTTCCCTTCCCTTCCCTTCTTTCCTTTCCTTTCTCTTTCTCTTTCCTTTCCTCATTTCCTTTCCTTCTTCCCTTCCCTTCCCTTCCCTTCCCTTCTTCCCTTCCTTTCCTTTCCTCATGTCATTTCATTTCCTTTCCTCCTTTCCTTTCCTTTCCTTTCCTTTCCTTTCCTTTCCTTTCCTTTCCTTTCCTTTCCTTTCCTTTCCTTTCTCTTTCCTTTCCTTTCCTTTCTCTTTCCTACAGGCAGCCTACACAGGCAATCCAGCTTTGCTTTCTTACTTTTGGAGGAATTTCTCTAAAACAATAATAGTGACATTGTTCCTCTACTTCGCTGGCGGTTTTATGGGGCTTGCCAGGGAGAAAGGTGACTGCGGATGCCTCTTGGCCCACATGTGTTTACATAAGGAAATGCATGTGGGTTTTGGGGTGGCGCCTGGTGTCAGCAGCCGCTCTCTGTACTCCTGACCCTGACAGAGCTGCTTTCTTGCTTCTGGGTACGTTTACTGCACTCCAGATGTGTGCTGGCTCCAGCATGGCTGCGGAGCGTCAGGGATCTGGCATCCCCTGGCTCATCGGTCTGTGGGGTAGAATGCCATGGTGGTTGTTTTAAAAGCTGTAATGTTTCTTGGTAACACATCGTGATTTATTCAGTCCTTGTTTGACAGAGCTGCTTTATCAAAAACTCATGTGAAGGATTTGCTGGGAGGGGGGGTGGGAAGGGGAAAAATGTTGGAGAGAGAATGAGACAGAAGGAGAGAGAGAGAGAGAGAGAGAGAGAGAGAGAGAGAGAGAGAGAGAGAGAGAGAGAGAGAGAGAGAGAGAGAGAGAGAGAGAGAGAGAGAGAGAGAGAGAGAGAGAGAGAGAGAGAGAGAGAGAGAGAGAGAGAGAGAGAGAGAGAGAGAGAGAGAGAGAGAGAGAGAGAGAGANAGAGAGAGAGAAAGAGAGAGAGAGAGAGAGAGAGAGAGAGAGAGAGAGAGAGAGAGAGAGAGAGAGAGAGAGAGAGAGAGAGAGAGAGAGAGAGAGAGAGAGAGAGAGAGAGAGAGAGAGAGAGAGAGAGAGAGAGAGAGAGAGAGAGAGAGAGAGAGAGAGAGAGAGAGAGAGAGAGAGAGAGAGAGAGAGAGAGAAACACAGAGAGAGAGAGAAACACAGAGAGAGAGAGAAACACAGAGAGAAACAGAGACACACACACACAGAGAGAGAGAGAGAAACCGAGAGAGAAACCGAGAGAGAGAGAGAGAGAGAGAGAGAAACCGAGAGAGACACAGAGAGAGAGAAACCGAGAGAGACAGAGAGAGAGAGAGAGAGAGAGAGAGAGAGAGAGAGAGAGAGAGAGAGAGAGAGAGAGAGAGAACACAAGTCCTCCCTAGATTCAGGGCTTTTATATTCTAAAAAAGGCTATCTCTTCTGTATACTTGAAACATGTGCAATCGGAAAGGAGCCAGTTCTTTTGCCTGGCCAAAAGCTGCCCTTTACTTACTCCTGTCTTTGAAACATATCCATGAATTGGGGTGGCTTCTCCAGACCACTGAGACTTGGGATGGGTAGTGACAATCCCTGAGAAGCAGAATAGGAGATTGATCATTTGCTGACTGAGATTTCTCAGAAAGATGGCGGTTTGCCACTATTTATTTATTTATTTATTTATTCATTCATTCATCCGTTTGTAGTCTGGTTGGGTTTGCATTCTATGGGGATTATTTTGTAGTTGTGTCTTGTAAACTGCATGTTATTTTGTTTGCAGCTCTACAAAAAGATATTTGAGCATAAGGATAGACTTGAGAAGGTAGAGAAAGATGCTGTTTTGTCAAATTTTTAAAAACTTGCCACTAAAAGAGCTTCCTCAGTGGCTGTTAAAAGAATTATTTGAATTGTTTTTGATTGTTGGCTTATTTCTAGAATACAACCGAACTGCTTATGGTATGTGTGTGTGCAATGGGTAGAATGCAGTATTCCAAACTAACTCCGCCCACAGCCTGAAGTTCGATCCTGACTGGCTGAAGGTTGACTTAGCCTTCCATCCTTCCGAGGTCAGTAAAATTAGGATCCAGATTGTTCGGGATGATATGCTGACATTGCACACTGCTCAGCGAGTGCTGTAAAGCACTATGGAGCAGTATATAAGTCTGAGTATTATTGCTATTGTTTGACATTGTGTATTTTATCTGCCAAGAGATATTTTTGATTGTGGCACCATGCAATATATTATTTAATAAATAAATACATTTCATGGAGAATAGGCTTGTCATAGCCCTTCATATCATAATGCAATTTTCCTCAGTCTTCCAAAGGTTTGGAACCTCAATGGGCCAAGAATCATCTAGTCCTATGTCAAAAATATATAAAAGAAGTTGAGACTCTACTAGAAAGAGTGCAGAGAAGAGCAACAAAGATGATTAGGGAACTGGACACTAACACATATGAAGAAGGGTTGCAGGAATTGGACATGTCTAGTTTAATGAAAAGAAGGACTGAGGGTGACACAATAGTAGTGTTTCAATGTCTAAGGGCTTACTACAAAGAAGAGGGAATCAACCTATTTTCCAAAACACCTGAAGGCAGGACAAGAAACTAATCAGGAAGAGAACCAATCTAGAACTAAGGAGAAATTTCCTGACAATTAGAACAATTAATCAGTGGAACGACTTGTCTCCAGAAGCTGTGGGAGTTTTTTTAAAGAAGAGATTGGACAAAGATTGCTTGAAATGATATAGAGTTTCCTGCCTGAGCAAGAAAATGGACTAGAAGACTTCCTAGACCCCTTCCAATTCTGTTATTCTGTTAACTTGGGTTGAGAATATTGGCCTAATGGAGCCACCATGTTTGCAGAAGATAGGATGCTAGGAAATGCCATTGCTGCAGTGCAAGCAAGAGAGAAAAATTATCTTCACTCATTGCTTAGGGGTTTCCATTCTGGTTGGTGAAAATGATAGAATTTGCTGAACTAGCTAAATTGCCTACTTTGATCAAAGGAAAAAAACATATCTTCATTTATTGCTGACTGGAAATCCCTCATAAACTTTTTGCATGAACAGAAAAAAAATGAACATATGACATATCATTTTGATGTTTAGACAGGATAGATTATAGAAAGAAGAGAGTTATGCTATAACCACAGAGTAGGAGATAAATTTATAATTGTAGTTACAACTGCTGCAAAGAAAAGTGGAAACTACTTCTCTATTTTTCTCCGAGTTTATTGCCTTTTCTTGCACCTTATGTTTCTCTTTGATTTCTATTTCTAACTTTATATTAGTTATTAAACAGAGAGAGAGAGAGAGAGAGAGAGAGAGAGAGAGAGAGAGAGAGAGAGAGAGAGAGAGAGAGAGAGAGAGAGAGAGAGAGAGAGAGAGAGAGAGAGGAATGAAACAACTTGCTGCAGCCAATTCACTGTGGGACAGCTTGCTGCAGGACAATTTAACAATTCAATTTAATTATTTAAAATAAATAAAAATTATTTTCATTTTGGTCATTCACATTTCATTATGTCCCTCCTCTTGCACCCTTCCTTTAATGATTCTGTTCCACCATTTCTTTGATATTAGTGTAACTCTTGTCCTGCAGCAAATAGTCCCATGGTGAGTTGGCCGTGGCAAATTGTCATAGACCCTACACCCACACCCCAGCACGGGCACACACACACACACATATATTGAGATGACTCCTATCTGCATTCTTATGTCCTACTGGGAATCCTCGATGTATGACTGTAATTGTTCCTGCCAATTATGGTAATGTCATTATGGTTGTAAAATGGATCCTCAAGTGACCAGCCTCGAGTTTAGAGCCTTTTTTGCAGTGGTTGTAAAACAAATGCAGCAGTCCTAAAGTTAATGCCATGGTTATTAAGCAAACCTTTTGTTATCCATAGGTTCCCACCTGCCCCAGAAACTGGAAGTAAACACCAGTTTCTGAAAACAAAATATTGTATTCACAATCACGTGTTCACAGGGCATTGCAAATGGCCATAAATGCAGACCAGTGCCCCAAATGCATCCACATGATTTTGTAACTTTGAAACTGGACGTCAGTAGCTTTCACGGGTACCATTGTAACTTTGAATGGCCGCTAAATGACTGGTTGTAAGTGGAGGATTACCTTCTACCTATAGAAGCTTGCAATGATTATAGCAATTATTCCATCATAAACAAGAAGGCAAATTATTTGTTAAATTTATTTGCCACGCCTCTCACTGTGGGGCTACTCTAGGCGGCTTAAAATTGCTCTCCTGTCCATGTTTCTGAGGTTCCTGACTGTACCCAGTGGTGGTTTCATAATATACTGGGATCTGAAGGGCCTTTCTTATGTTCTTGAAAGGATCATATCCTAAGTTAGCAGATATAATGTAAGACTTTCAACAGTACTTTCAGGGTCTGTCTCCAGACACACTGGATATTCAAGGCATGAACAGGGTTTTCTGTACTAGGGAATCACGCCTGTTCATGCAACTATTTTCCTTTGCTGGCTGCAAAACTACTGTGTCCTGGTTCAGGATGGTTGGGGAGGGCTGGGAGAGAGCCCAGAGATTCTTCCTGGGCCTTTTCCCCTGTTCTTGTTTGTTCATTTCTTTTCCCAGCTCTGAGCCCACAGAGCTGTCATCTGGTGCACCCTTGGAGCCTGCTTCAACACAGCAATTTGCAACCAAGGACCGATTTCTTTGGACTAATTCTTGTGGCTGCTTCCACATCAAAAGCCTTTGCGCGAGTGACTCATCCATATGGTTTGCTCACATGAGTGCAGGGACAGCAACTCCCAGAATTCATCCAATGCCCCCAAGGATGATCACATGGCTAAACCATTGGCATGTAGCGTTTCCTGTGTACGGGGCCACAGGAATGACTCTAAACATCATGTTCCAGCTGCAGAAGTTAGAAAGGGGCTCTTTTGAACATGAGATAATTAAACATCAGCAGTAATCTTCTACTCCACTAGAGCTGGTTGCAGGGCTGTTCCTAGTTGTTCCTGGGCTGCTGGGCATGTACGTTAAAAGAAGCCCCATCACTTAATTCATAGGATGTCTGCTGTAAATTTGCTGTTGTCCTTTTGTATCAACTGCAAAACTGAGTGCAAACAAGTAGAACATAGAACATAGAATAATAGAGTTGGAAGGGATCTTGGAGGTATTCTAATTCCTGCACAAGCAGGAGACCTTATACCATTTCAGATAAATGGTTAGTCAGTCTTTTTTTTTTTGAAAACCTCCAGTGATGGAGCACCCACAACTTCTGGAGGCAAGTCATTTCACTGATTAATTGTCCTCACTGTTAGGAAGTTTCTCCTTAGTTCTAGGCTGCTTCTCTCCTTGATTAATTTCCATCCATTGTTTCTTGTCTTGCCTTCTGGTGCTTTGGAGAATAGTTTGATTAATTCAGCAATCCATCTGATTTCCATCCCTTTCCCACAGTCTTAGCTGCTAAATGCCGAGTCTGCTCTCTAAAGTAACTACAGGTAGTCCTCGATTTACCACCAGAATTATGACCAGAATTTTCATTGCTAAGCAAGATTGTTGTTAAGTGAGCCACACCTAATTTTATGAGCTTCTTTGCCATTATATTTTTTTATTCATTCATTCATTTATTCATTCATTTTCCATGCCAACCATCTCATTGATACAGCAACTCTATATTAAGTGAATCACTGCAGTTGTTAATGATTCATGTGGTCATTAAGTGAAACTTGCTTTCCCCATTGACTTTGATCATGTGACTGTCAGGATGCCACAATAGTCGTAAGTGGAAGGACTAGTCATAACTTACTTTTTTTAGTGCTGTTGTAACTTTGAATGGTGGCTAAATAAATGGTGGTAAATCAAGGACTACCTGTAAAAGAAGTAGGCAAGTAAATCACTGACCAATTGGGGGGAAAAAAGGGAAATCTGGGTTTATTTAATATATTTCATCTTACCCTCCCTCTAGACCAGGGGTGTCAAACTGCTGGCCCGCGGGCCGGACGTGTCATCCGGAAGCTGCGCCTACCCTATTGCCGGCAATGGCAAAACCATCCCAATACGTTGTGTGACGTCACGTGACGTCGCGAGTTTGACATGCCTGCTCTAGACTCTAGGCAAGTTATGATCAATATATCATGTGTTGTAAAACCACAATAATAAATAGTTAAATAACATCATGTTGGCCAGTCCCCAAAAGATAGTGTTAGTCTTACACACTGTTCTTTCCAAAGATCCTGCAGAAAAGCATGATCTTCCCTGTTTTCCTATATGATAGTAGAGAAGGAGCCATTCTGATCTTAGGAAGCCAGCTGTTCTGGAGTGAGCAGGCTGGGATTGGGAAAGCTGGTCTCCAAGGTTAGGAACCTGTAGTATGTCCTCGCAGCTTGCACGTATCATGTCGGCAAATACTACTAGGAGGCAGTGAGGACCAAAGCCATCTCTGCAAATCCAGCCTCACGGAATTACAGGTAGTCCTCAATTTATGACAACTGGGACCAGAATTTCCATTGCTAAACAAGGATGGTTGTTAAGTGAATCATGGCTGATTATACAATCTTTTTTTGATATGGTTGTTAAATGAATCACTGTAATTGTTAAGTGAAACACTCAATCGTTAAGCAAATCCAGCCTCCTCCATCAACTTTGCTTGTTGGAAGCCTGCTGGGAAGATCTTGAAAGGCAGCCACGGGACCCCAGGATACTCCAACCTAATACAATTAATATGTGCTGTTTCACTCCGTTTCCAGCTTTTAATAATTTTGCACTCTCTGAAGCCCTCAAATTTGATTTGATTTGATGTTCGTGCTCTTTTGCTTATTAAGATGTGAAATATTTCACAGTACTTCATTTTATGCTGCTTTGGCACACGCAGATACTGCACAAACTTTCTTTAAAAAAAAAATCTTGTCTTGGATCCCAGATTTATTTTGCAAGAGAAAGACTGTATTTGAACGCTCCTAGATTGATCGCTTGATCTGTGAGTACTGTATTAAGTGAATATATACTGAGTGTCCTAGCATGGAAGAAAAAGATACTTGTTTTTTCAATGTCAGGAAAAGCATAATAGATTCTATCTCTGTAAAACATAGAAGTACACATCAGATTATTTGCTGATCAATTGGTGACACTCATCTGCATTAGCTCTGCTCAGCAGCTGCTTTTGACTTGTGCATTTATGATGTGATAGTTATTGCTCACTTCAAGTGTTATTCTCATGGGTGAGAATGGATTCGGGAATCTTTAACTCAGGATTAAGTATAAGGCTTCCTTAACTTTAATCACAATGAGGGGAGGGGGGCGGTTAAGGTTGAAATAGGAGAGTCAAAGGAAATATGATGGGGGGGAGGTGAATCCTATCTCACACTAGCTAGTTCACTTCACAGTTTAAGTAAACAATTCTCATATTCAAGTCATGGGGAGGGGAAGTGTGTCATACAGAGGTGCCTTTCTGCTGCTATTTGGATAGTAGTTAGATGCCCAAGGATTTTGTATGGTTCCTAAATTATTTGTGCAAAAAAGTTTTACTTTAATTTTCAGTAGGAGGTATAAAAGCTATCAATTAATCTAACTTTTATTGTTCTTCGGTGCCATGAGGAAGACATTATTTAAACAAATGGTTTCTATTACTTTCAATTAGTTTTTAAAAAGGTTTCCACCCCTACCCTTATGGAAGTCTGAGGCATCTATCAGATGGAAAGTATAGTTCTACTTTCGCCAAAGAGATAAAAACAGCCATCCAAACCTTTACTTAAGATGGATTTGTTTTATAGCATATTGCCGGAACAGTCGGTTGAACTACACACATCATAGAATAAAAATGTGAATGAGGAGATGGGTCAAATGCTGTCCTTTTGTGCTCCAGTTGATCAGCTTAGATCATGATACTCTCAGTATTTTGAAGGCTAGCAGCTGGTTGGCTTTAGGCTGCTTTTGAAAGCTGGGGGGGGGAGTAGAACCAGGAGCAGTGGAGAAGTGTCTTGAGTCTGATAATCTGATAAATTGTCTGAGATATCATGAATGTAATCTTGACAAGACAATTCAGCTAAATTAAGGACAGAGCAGAATTGACAGTAGGCTAGTCATTAAGAGACTGGAGGCTAAAACATTTAAGGAATGGTTGCTGGAATTGAGTATATCTAGTTTAATGAAAAGAAGAACTAGGGGTGACATGATAGCAGTGTTCCAATATCTCAGGGGTTGCCGCAAAGAAGAGGAAGTCAAGCTATTCTCCAAAGCACCTGAAGGCAGGACAAGAAGCAATGGATGGAAACTAATCAAAGACAGAAGCAACCTAGAACTAAGGAGAAATTTCCTGACAGGACAATTAATCAGTGGAACAACTTGCCTCCAGAAGTTGTGAATGCTCCAGCACTGGAAGTTTTTAAGAAGAGATTGGACAACCATTTATCTGAAATGGTATAGGGTTTCCTGTCTGAGCAGAGAATTGACTAGATAGAAGACCTCCAAGGTCCCTTCCAACTCTATTATTCTATATTCTATATTCTAGTATCTATAATAGATATATGAGCCAGTTGTAATAGTATCAGCAAATGTCTCAAATGCCTCTTAAGCAGTGGGAAGACAATTGCCCAACTATATGGTATTATTTGGTCAACCTTGTTGATCTAGAAAAACGAAATGGAATTGGGCCTGTATACCGTCTGCTAATGAAACCACTAGGCAATCTCAGGAGAATAAGCTAGACCAATGTTTATCCACCTCAGCAAGTTTAAGATTTATGGACTTCATTTCCCAGAATTCCCCAGCCAAACATGCTGCCTGCGAAATTCAGCAAGTTAAAGTCCACACATCTTAAAGTTGCAGAGGTTAAAAAAACTAAGCAAGACATTCCAGAAAAAGGAATGGTAATCCACTGTTGGAAAAGGCAATAGCACCTTATGTTTGCATGTTACCAACAAAACTTCATGAATGCGTACATGATCTTATTAGACATTGTTCAACTCAAACAAGAATTTACCTATAGTGGAAGAAGATGGCTCCAACCACTGATTAAGATCTTGGATCTTGAATAAGTCCTCTGGAGATCATTATACTGTTATGACCCAATTGTGCAATAGGGATTTGCTTCCACCTCCAAGCCATCAGCTTGCATCTCGTCACACCTTGGTTTTAGTTAATGAACTTGGGGGACTACTAAAATGCAAAGATAACTGCAAACTTGAAGTTTACTCATTGCTGGATTAATGAGATTTCCCAGGATGTGTTTTAGCTCCTCTGATAAGAGTTCCAGAATGTGTAATGGAGGCTCCAGGTAATGCTAAAACCATGTCTTTGATGGATAAATCAAAACACATTATACATTCAAAGCTATATTTTGAAGGAATCTTTTCCAGATGGAAGAAACATTAAGAAAATATGGGAGGCTCCATGGAAGGCAACTTCAATTAGACCTTCCCCCAAATTACTCAAAATAAATTAAGAAGATGCAGAACTGAAGCTTTGGAGCTCTCTCATCTGGGTAAGCAGCAAACAAGCAGGTGAATTGCCATCAAGTAGATTTTCTCTTTAAATGGAGACCAACATTGATACGAGGGCAATTTGTCCAGTAAGTACAGGCATATTGAAATAAGGTAATCATCTGTATCTGTTTTGAGAAAAGCTGGATCAAGAGATAGACACCACTGGAATATCAGGAATGCTACACTGCCTCTTTTTAAAGAAAAAGGCTAAGCAGGGCCTGGTCTGAGTCTTTTTCTCACATTTTCTATTTTCCCATTTCATCTCTCCCATCTCTTCCTCAAGGCCAGAGCTAAATTCCTCTACAGCAGGGGTGTCAAACTCGCCGCATCACATGACATGTCACGACATATCATGACTTTTTTCCCCTTGCCGGAGCTGGGGTGGGCGCGGCTTCCGCATGACGCATCCGGCCCCTGCTCTACAGTGTGAGAAATTGGCTTGGATTCCTACATCAGACCAGTCAGCAGAGGCAATGTTCAGGGATTATAGAAATACAGGTAGTCCTTGACTTATAACAGTTCAAAGTTACAACAGCACTGAAAAAAGTGACTTATGGCCATTTTTCACACTTACAGCATCCCCCTGGTCAGGTGAACAAAATTTGGAGGCTTGGCAACTGGTTCATATGTATGATGGTTGCATTGTCCCAGGGTCGTGTGATCACCTTTTACAACCTTCTGACAAGCAAAGTCAGTGGGGAAGCCAGATTCATGAACAACCATGTTACTAACTTAACAACTGCAGTGATTCTCTTAACAAATGTGGCAAGAAAGGTCATAAAATGGGGCAAAACTCACTTAACAAGTGTTTTCACTTAGCAACAGAAATTTGAGCTCAATTGTGTTCGTAAGTACCTGTAGTACTTTGAAAGATCTAGAATATCTGATTAAGCAATATTTTAATTGTATTGTAACATTCAGTCTTTGCAGTTGTTTATGTCAAGCTTAATCACAGAGAGTTGTAGGTTTTGCATACTACCTAGTGTAATGCATTTCAGAGCATTGGTATTGTAAATGCTATCTATGGAGCACTGCTAAAACAGAGCAGCACACAATTTATATAAAGCAGGGAAAATCAACTCCAGATTTTCATTTCGATGTTGCGAAATGTACTGTAGGGTTATGAAATCTGGCTAGCTCAGGTTTTCTGCTAAAATTAGAGAAATGGACTAGAGTATGTGGAAAACATCCATGGAGGGAGGGAGGAAGGAAGGAAGAGGTTTTTCAAAGTGCAGACGTGAAAGGATGATGTCTTGAATATGTACAAACTTGCTGGCAACACATTTGGATTAAAATATCTCAAAAATAGTAGCAAGCAGAGTTGCAAGGCTATTGATTACCCAAAACACATGGCTTTTCATCTGCTTCCTCCAACTTCTGCAGATACCAAATGTATTTCCATTGTTCATTTTTGAAGCACTGCTGAGCATCATCTGCCTTTGGGGAAAATGTATCAAGTGTGAATGCCATAAAACTCTATTTTTCTAATCCACCTACTAGTAAATCTTGTCTAGTACATCAGACTGCCCAGAAATTCAATTTCCTTTTGCGTTATTAATTTATCTGGGATTCCCTGGGATTTACAATAATTTTCTTTTGTTCAATACTGGAAGAATGCATTATTATTTTTCTTTTTAGCTGGAGCACCTTCTTGCCTTCCTCATAAAGGTGATTTAAATATGTTAGGTGGAGAGAAGGACCAGCTATTGAAGGTGGCGTGGATGATCCATGAGCATTTTATTAGTAACCTCAGAGGAAAACCTCAGCAGCTGGAAGAAAACAAATCCTTGCTATCCCTCTAAATTCTGCCCTGTGGGAAAGGGAAGGGTTACTTTTTCTCAGTTTTCACAGTCAAAATAAAATCTGCATCTCACTTTGAATCAGGGAGGAAACCAACTCAGTAAGAGAACTGATAAAACTGATAAGCTTGGGAAAAGGAATTAAAGACTTGTGTTTTTTTTCTACCTTTATTTTTAAAAAAATAACTTTAAAAGAAATGGTTTAACTTTCCTCTTCCAAATCAGATTGCCAGTAGCTCTAGGTCACATGGTGAGTTGCTCTGCCATTAGCTGTGTGGAAATGGCTTGATGTTTTTCCCATGTATAAATGAGATCATCTGTCAATCCCTGAAGACTATAGTATAGGCAGTCCTCAATTTACGACCACTGTTGGGATCAAAATTTCTCTGGCTAAGCAAGGTGGTTGTTAACCGAGTCGTGCCCAGTTTTACAACATTTCTCCTACGTTTGTTAAGTGAATCACTGAAGTGATTCATAAGGTTCTCAAGTGAATCCCGTTTCCCCAATGACTTTGCTTGCCATAAAATGGCTGAAAAAGTTGCAAACAGTGATCACATGGCTCTGTGACATCGCCACCGTCGTAAATACGTGCCAGTTGCCAAGTGCCTGAATTTTGATCTCGTGACCATAAGGATGCTGCAATGGTTGTAAGTGCAAGAACTAGTTGTAGGTCACTTTTTTCAGTGCTATTGTAAGTTTCAACAGTCACTAAGCAAATGATTGTAAGTTAAGGACTATCTGTAGTGTTTAAAAATTTGAAATTTGCAAAGCTGGATTTAAAAAAAATGTCAGCTGGAAGCATTAATATGAAGAAAGGAGACACTATATATTTTGAATTTCAACCATTCTATAATCAGCAGTCTGATGAGATCACACAAACCTAAATCCTGAAAGATGGAAACTCTTACAATCGGTACAAGACAAATGGAGAAAATACATTCAGCAGATAGCAGCAGAGAACATATGGCATACGAATAAAGTATCCACTGATGTACCATCAAATAAAATGGATCCTGTGTAAATGATAACCCACGTTTATATGAACTCCTTTATGTGTGTACAGGTATAAATACAGAAATAGTTGCTCTTATTTAAACAGAAATAGAATACTTCCCATCATTGTCAGGTAGACTATAAGCAGAATGTTCCTTGAATTTGCTCAGTTTTAATTCCTTTTGGGAAAGGTCACTCTCAACCCATTTCACATCATAGGACTGTTGTGGGGAAAACAGAAGGAAGAATCATTATATGTGTTCACCACCTTGAATTACTTCTAAAGTAATAAAGGTGGAGAAAATCAAATAAATCAAGTAAGCAAGGCTTTCAAGATCCAATCTAAGTCAGTCACTGGGGCCAGAGGTTTATTCTTCCAAGCTTTCAGACTTGTGATGGAACTTATCCTCAAGGAACTTCTTTCTCTCCATAATGTGTGCAAAGGGCTGCTCTATGCGTAGTATTTATAGTGTCTGGTTTTGAGTAGCTTTTAATTGTTAATTGGGATGTTGATGGCCGGCTAGCCTTGGCTGATCTCCCTTATGCAATATTTTGATGGGGCAAGGTTTTAACCAGAATTTTAACTGTATTTAATAAAATTGAATTTAAATTAAATCAAACTTAGGTTATGTTCTATCCTGGCCCGCCTCTCTGGGGACACATCTTCTTTCAAGGTGTTACTGAAAAGCCAAAGGCAAAACTGAGGCTCACACAAATGCCTGTCCTGCCTAAAACAGGAGGCAGGTTTTTTGAGACAAATACTTGCACTCAACATTGACCCATTTTGCAAGTTGCTTTTTTAAAAACATGTGCATTCAATCTGATATAGGTAGTCCTTGACTTAAAACAGTTCATTTAGTGACTGTTTGAAGTTACTGCAGCAATGGAAAAAGTGACTTATAATTGTTTTTCACACTTACAACCATTGCAGCATCCCCACGGTCACATGATCAAAATTCAGACGCTTGGCAACTGACTCATATTTATGACGGCTGCAGTGCACCGGGATCATGTGATCACTTTTGTGATCTTCTGACAATGGAGAAGCAAGATTCACTTAACAACCATGTTACTAACATAACAATTGCAGTGATTCATTTAACAACTATGGCAAGAAAGGTTGTAAAATGGGGAAAAGTTCACTTAACAACTGTCTTGCTTAACCACAGAAATTTTGACTCAATTGTGGTCATAAGTCAAGGACTACCTGTACTAGTTTTTGTGTCCACCATTTGCGCAGTTCTGAGATTGTAGGAAGGAATAATGCTGGCTTGTCCTTCAGGCACACTTTACAAGTGCATGAGCCTGGCCACCATAGAAAAAGGCTGTTTGAATGAAAGAGCTGCTAGTCAAATCCACAAGGGTTTTTCTTAAGAGAATATGTATCTATCATTGTATTTACTTCCAAATATGCACTGGATGGTGTTATGCAAAACAATATGCTTATGGCTTTATGACTTTGTGAATAGGTGTCCTGCAGTAGGACAGGTTTTTTTTAATCAGTCAAGAATGTGGTCAAGAAAAGACAGATTGACATATTGCACAAGACATTAAACTATGATTTACAATCCATAATGGCTTCATTTACACTATATTGGAAAAAACAGCCTAACCGCAGTAGCTCACTGCCTTGTGGGACTCCAGTGTGAGTTCGGAGATGGGAAAGTGACAAGGCTTTTGAGTTGATTCATCATCAAATATGCAAGTTGAACAGCATCATGTAGCTGTGGGAACTGTAAGCATACCATATTTAAAACCCTTGGTAAGAAACATGGATATGTTTGTATTTCCTGCAACCTACTGTTTCTTTGGGAGAATTTCTTTCCAGTGAAATCACGACTGAAATGTCATCCTTGCAGAGCATAAATTCATTTGATAATTCAGTGGCGGTTTTCCAGGTCTGGGATCACAATGCAATCCCTTAAAAGAAGACATGACTCTTTTCTTACTGAGTCTGGAATTCCCCCTAGAATATGATTGAACTGTTGAACCTTCAGACAGGCCCAGACACTGGTCAATGCGGTAACCAAAAAAATCTTCTTCTATTTGCAATATGGTATGTACATTCCATTCAATCTCAGTTCTGCTGACTAACATGCTGGTGCATGCACTTTCCCCCCTATGTTAATAAACATAGAGCAGCTTCCTTTATTTGATACCAACCAGCTCCTGGACCTTGTGTCAGTTGTTTGTAGAACGTAGCCTGATTTCAGATTCTTGATTTAAAGGCCGGGCAAATACAACAGTTGGGTTCCTACATGTGCTATGGTAGTGGAAAACTTGATCTTCTCTCTTAAGGCTCTAATAACAGGTAATCCTTGACTTACGATCACAATTGAGCCCAAAATCTCTTTTGCTAAGCGAGACAGTTTTTAAATGACTGTTGCCCCGTTTTACGAACTTTCTTGCCATAGTTGTTAAGTGAATCACTGCAGCTGTTAAGTCAGTAACATGGTTATTAGGTGAATTTGGCTTCCTCATTGAGTTTGCTTGTCAGAAGGTTGCAAAGGGGGATCACATGACCCCAGGACACTGCAACTGTCATAAATATGAGTCAGTTGCAAAGCATCTGAATTTTGATCACGTGACCATGGGGATGCTGCAATAGTTGTAAGTGTGGAAAACAGTCATAAGTTACTTTTTCAATGCCACTGTAACCTCAAACTGTCACTAAATGAACTGTTGTAAGTCGAGGACTACCTGTAATGTGCCCTAAGCAGAAACTTGTAAGGCATCCTCAGGGATTCTCTATCTATGGGTATTAATGTGTTACAGAATTGTGCAAAACGTGCAGATGTCTTGGTTGTGTTGTGCCTTGACTAGGCTGGCTAGTCTGTGTGCATATGACCACACCAGTTGCTGCGCTAACCCTGGGCAGCCAAAGGGTTGATCGTGACTCTTTTGGATAGTTTGGCTTAAAGCCTTTTCCCATTTTTTTTCCAGCAAACAGGTGACAAAAGGTTTTTCCTTCTATGCAGAGTTGAAACCTGGCCAGAAAGGAAGGAGGTGTGTGTGTGTGTGTGTGTGTGTGTGTGCTTGAGCAACAGGACCGTAATCACTAGCAGTGATGCACCCTCACCAAACCCACTTATCTCCCAGAGGGTCACATCGGGACTTGGTTGCTGGCACAGTGACCTCAGACTGTCATTCTGTCTCAGGGCCGCCCCCATCTCTCATTCCGCACATTAGCCTGTTTACTCTCAGTTAACTCTCTAGTTCTGCTGACAGACAAGACAGCGATTAAGTGCCTGCTGCAAAAGCTCACTTGAGAGCGTCTACATTTCAAATGGTTTGAAGAGTGGCATCTATTTAGTCAGTTTTCTGCATTTCGCACTGCGGGTTTTTGCTTAGGCAGCCTTAATAGATGGGAAGCAGAAATAAGCTACCAAAGACAAAACAGCCGACATTCATCCTGGCATTTTGAGAGCCTCTCATCCCATTGTTTATTTTACACAGATTTCTAGTGCATGTGCTTGGGGGGGGAGGGGAAAGGTGAATGTGGGACATAGCCTTAAGGTGGCCTCTGACTAAGGAAATGCGTCACTAATTAAAGGAATGGTAATTTGCACAAAATGTCCATGTGCCAGAAGGATACTGAGAAGGCATTGCTATAATTTAAACAGTGCAATTAAGTTTGCCACAGGAGGAAAGACAGTGACCTCAGTTGGCAGCTCAAAGAAATTATTTGATAGACAGCTTCAAGGTCCTGATAACCGTCCCTTATCCTGGCTTTTCTATTTGCACATACAGTACTCATCTTGTGTAATCCATCTCTCTCTCTCTCTCTCTCTCTTTTTTTTTTTTTACTCTTTTTATCTCACCTTTGGTTGCTCTCATTTTAAACCTCTTGGGGCAGAAACCCAGAGCTTTGGGTTGTTCTTTGTTTTCATTTTACTTTTGTTGTAAAAAGTCCATGAACACTGAGGATAACAAACTTTAATGCTTCAAGCAAAAAGTATGATTCCGGCTTTGCAGAACCACACCAATTGCGCAATTAATGTAGACAATTAATTGAGAGTTCTTGGGCCACAATGCATTGCTAGGATTCTAAGGTGCCAAAAAAGAAAAGGGGGGGAAATGGGCTCTTTGTTGGCTCTGCTGCAGGAGAGGACTCCAACTCATGAAAACTGCACAATTGATGCTTTATGCTGCATTGGAGAAGTTGTGGGAAGCCATTGTGGCTTGGGGATATCTATGGAGCTTCTAAATGGGGACAATGATCCTTTTAAAGAGGCCCACAAGCTGCATGACATTCACAAGATCGAATGGAGCATTTCCTTTGATATCTGAACAGCCCTCACAAAGGAACTGAACATTATTTTTGCCAACCACCTCCTCTTTTTCAAAAACTGCTGCTAATCGTGGGATCTGAATAAAAGGCATGTTGTCCTTTAATTTCCTGGAAGGTCTGTGACCCTTATGCTGGCACAGTAGGCAGTCCAGAGCTTGGCTCCTGCTGACCAGACCTATCACATTGTTTAAAAGTAGTTTGCCAAAAATAAAAGTCGCCTCACAGCACGGAAGCAATCTGTTCATGCTGGTGGATTCAGAGGACCAGAGATCAATTTGGCTGAAGATGCATTACCTTCCATGCTCATGGCATTGCCTCCCTCCACCCCATTCCATATCCCTCAAACTGGACTTCAAGGCAATGTCTAAAAATGCTAGCTTCTCTAGAAGGCATACTGCAATAGTCAGTGTAAGAAGGATATCTCCTATACTGTATATCTCAACAACTAAATTGTCCCCCAACAGTATGCTGGAAGTGACTTCTAATAGTAAAGCAGTATTCCTACAACATTTTTGTACAATTTACACCTGAGAAATCAGAAGTATATTGTCCTATATTCTGTAGTGAATAGCATTCAGATTCTGGAATTAACCTGGGCTGATTTTCCGGTAACATCCTCTAAAGTAGCTCTCTGTGTCCCGGTGTCCTCATTTTGGACTACATCTCCCATTATGCCCAACCAGCCTATTCATTAAACTCATGGGTAGAAATAATGGGAATTGCAATATGAAACATCTGGAAAGAACACAGGTCATGGAAAACTGTTTGTTATTGGAAATATCTTTGCCTTCAGCTGGACTTCTGACGGAAAATGAGCTAATGTAAGCATTCAGAATTTCTGCTGTTCTGTTACTGAATCACCCAACTGGGAGTTTGTTGAGGGAACTGTTGTGGTCAGAAACCAATTCTGGAAACCCACCCATGCATTGTGTGTGAAGGACTTCATTTTTGGATCATGGCCATTTAGATAGAAGAATGTCCACTCACATGCAGTTCCCAGGAATAGGGTAAAACATAGGTCCTGTATTAGCTAAATAAAGGACTGGTGTTTTCTCCAAAGACAGCTGGTGATTTTAGCTTCATAATGCAGTTAGACTTTTGGAGAACTTTGCAGATGTAATTGATTCCTTGGGAATCAGAAATCAGAGAAATAATTATGTCATCTTGCATCTGATGTCATGCTATTACAGCTAGTCCTCACTGAACAATCACAACAGGAACCAGTAACTCCATCGTTAAGTGACATGGTAGTTAAGTGAAACATCATGTGACTCTGCTGGACTTAGTTTTTATTCATTTTATTTATTTGTCCAATTTATCCCAACTCACAAGCAAGTGATTCTGAGCAGCATACAACAAAAGTAAAATATCCATCGTTATAAATATTAAAAACATTTTAAAAAACCTATAAAAACAAGTAAAATAGATTACAGAGAAGTTAATAGTAATGGTAGTAAGAGCTAAAATTATTATCACTAAAAATATTTAAAAAAAACTTTTAAAAAACTATGAAAACAGATAAAACAAGAATAGACAAACAGATGTTAATGGTAATAATGGAGCAAAGCAGGATTCTCCAAACTTGGCAACTTTAAAACTTGTGGACTTCAACTCCCAGAATTCCTCAGCCACCCATGGTGGCTGGGGAATCCTGGGAGTTGAAGTCCACAAGTCTTAAACTTGGCAAATTTGTAGACCCCTGGAGCTAAGTCAATGGGGAAGCTGGCAGGATGTTGCAAATGGTGATCAAGTGACCACAGGATTCACCTAACAATGGCAACTGGAACTGCCAGAAGTCTTAATGGTCACATGATGTTGTAACAAATGACTGCATAGCTTAGCGATGGGATTCCCAATCCATCAGTAGGTGAAGACTACCTGAAATGGTAATATAATAATGTACATTTGGCCACAGCTGGAAGAGAGAAAACATAAGAGGCAAGAGAATTAGAAGCAAAATGCTAAATAGTTAAAGTCTCCTGACCTAGGTCATTTCCACCAAGTATTTCATAGTGTCTCTAGGGTCATCCACCTATCACTAAACTATAATTACAGTAATGTGGATAAGCTTGATGGTTGGGTGATGCCAGAATGACATTATAAGTCACTAATGTGGAAAGGACTTTAGTTTTGCTTTTATATTCCATGGCACATATTCAAGAATTGTCAGATGTTCCTCAATGAGATCAGTAATGACATGCAAACTTTATAGAAATACTCCCCCCTCCCCCGTTACTACCACTCTTCTTGCAATATGTGGATGTTCTCAGTGACTATAAGTTCAATAAGCATGGGCAGTCTTCACCTCCAACTGAATATGTGTCCTAAAATATTACTCAGAAAAAATAAACAGCTTATTTTTGGCATGCCAAGTTAGAGTATGACACAGATTTCCTGAGCTGGGGGATTCTGGGAGTTGAAAAATACCCCTTAAAGTTGAGAAATACGGGTCTACAGGGTAGGCAACCTCGGCTCTTTTTATGACTCATGGACTTCAACTCCCAGAATTCCTGAGCCAGCACAATAACAACAACCACAGAGGCTGCCAATCTACCAATCCTCGGGAGTACCTTTTTGCAGGCATCTTTCAAAACAAAACTATTGGGATGTTGACGGCCATTATCTCGTTATTTTTCCACAACCGGGATGGTGGGGGGATACTTCTCCAAGTAATTGCATATTCAGGCAGTCCAAGGCAAGTGCGGGTTATTTTGCCATTCATCCTCATTTTATGCCAAAGGAAGAATCTGGAGATGCAGCAAGGAAAGCGGGGAAGGAATCTCAGAAGAAGGAAGCCTCCTTGGCAAGGGATCAGTTTGAACGTCAGTCCAAAAGGATCTTTTCCTAACGTTCTGCCCAAATTGGCCGTGGGGACGCTTCCCGCCGCTGCCAGGACAACGCCCTTTATCCACCGCTCGGGCAAACTTTTCCCCCGCGGGCCGGGAGGATCAAACGCGGAGGAGGAGCGCCGCAGGAGTCGCGGAAGGCCGGAGAGAGGGCGAGCCTGAGTCCTCCGCCAGCAGCGGGCGGTGAGAGAGACGCTGCCGGCTTTCCAGGCGATTTCTACCGGCTGCTCAGTTCCTCTTCTCGCCCTTCATGGCTTGAGAAAACGGTAGAAGAACCAATAGGCCAGCATTTCTCAACCCTGGCAATTTTATGGTGTGTGGACTTCGACTCCCAGAATTCCCTGGCCTGCATTTCAAGAGTGTGGATGTGTGTGTGGGGAACATCTAGGTATGAGTTGGGTCATCCTTGAAGAAGCCCATTTCAGAGGTTCCCCTGGGGGCTCCGAGAGCTGCTCTTAACACTTCTGCAGATGCACCTCGTTTGCTGTAAGGGTCCTGCTGCCTGGTCTATAACCGTTCATGGGAAACCATGAGATGCAATGAAACAATTTCAGTCCCTCCCTTTTTAATAATAAAACAGCAAATCCTTCTAATGCCAGGGAAACCTGATGAAGGACTAGCTCTTGCTCCAGAAACAAAACAAAACAAAAAATGATTTGGGTATCCTCACTGTGAAAACATGCAAGATAAACAGCAGTTCATAGCTTTGGCTTACTGCCAACTTCTCAAGACAAAACTCTCCTTTGTGTGCTATGGACTTTTTTGTCTTCCAGCCCTGACCAGGCGGGAAGTCTAAATAGAAAGCAGGTTGGTAGTCTGAGAACAGAACAGACTAAGTGGAACACTGAAAAGTGACTGCATGAAGAAATGAATAGGAGAGGTATACAGGTAGTCCTTGACTACCACAGTTGGGACCTAGAATTTCCATTGCTAATCACGCAACCATGGGGATACTGTGACAGTCGTGTGAGGATAATCATAAGTCACCATTTTCAGTGCCATTGTAAATTCAAATGAATGAATGGGTGGCAAGTCAAGGAATATCTGTACTGATTTCAGAATGGACTTATCAGAAAGGAATGTCTGCCTGTCTTTTATTTGATGTCCACCTTAAACTGTACAGTTTCAGCCACCATCTTGCCTGTTTTGTTCCCTTCCTTGGTAACCTGTGGCAGCTCTTTTGTGACATTTGTGCAATGTTCATAGCAGCCATTTGCAAGAACACAGAGACAGCTTGCTTCAAAAATTAAAAAATCACCAATTAACCCTCCAGATTTGATGGGCTAAGCAATTATTGGTAATGATAATTCGGCAGAATTTCTACATTCAGAATAAATCTGTCTGTAAAATACCAGCAACAATTGCCAGGATTAAGACTGCCTTAATTTTATCATTCTCTAAAATTGTCCCAATACATTCAGAAAATAAAAACCAGATTTCCTTAACCTGATGGCTTCCAGATGGGTTGTACCTTTCAGTCTTCCTAATTCCTAGCCTCCATGATCAATGA
The DNA here is from genome assembly GCF_001527695.2 of Protobothrops mucrosquamatus. NCBI lineage: Eukaryota > Metazoa > Chordata > Lepidosauria > Squamata > Viperidae > Protobothrops > Protobothrops mucrosquamatus. The sequence continues at coordinate 441,026 of NW_015386969.1, forward strand.
CTATTACCGATGTTGAAATCCAACATGTACAGAAAGCACCAAGATGAAGAAGAAGCTGATGGAAGTAATTTAAGCTTTTTTTTTCAGTTCAGTTTTTCAAAAAGTTAAATCTCAACTTCTGATGTTTCAATATCTTAATAGAATTAGTGAGATGTTTCTATGATTGTGTTGGGACATCTTGAGAATATGTTCTCAGTGCTAATGAGCCAAGTGTTTATTATATTAGATTACTATCCCTCCGTTCCATCAATAAGTCAAGGTGGCTTACATAGAGATTTTTCTTCATTTTATCCCCACAAAACTACCCTGTTAGAAAGGTTGGGGTATGAGAGAGTGAGTGATGCAAAGTCACTTAATGAGTTTCCATAACTGAGACACATAATCTTGATCTCCTGGCTCATAGTACAGGTAGTCTTCAACTTATGACCACAACAGAGCCCAAAATGTATGTTACTAAGACATTTTTTTAAGTGAGTTTTGCCTGATTTTACGACTTTTTTCGCCACATTCGTTAACTGAATCCCTGCTGTTGTTAAATTAGTAACACAGTTGTTAAGTGAATTTGGTTTCCCCATTGACTTTGCTTATCAGAAGGTTGCAAAAGGTGATCACACAACCCCACCACACTGCAACCATCATAAATGTGAGTCAGTTGTCAAGCATCCGAATTTAAATCACGTGACCATGGAGGATGCTGCAATTGTCATAAGTGTGAAAAATAGTAATAAGTCACTTTTTTCCAGTGCCATTGTAACTTTGAACAGTCACTGAATGAACTGTTGTAAGTTGAGGACTACCTGTAACAACATCTGAACCATTACAGCACACTGGTACTAAATATTCGGCTCACAAAATATTCCCTAATGCTTTTCCAAGTGGGACAGCAGATACAGCCAGCTTTTTATGTTATGAGGGTTCAGTGGAATTTCAAGTAACACATCAAGAATAGCTTTCCAAGTAAGCTTTCGTGTTTGTTTGTTTTCCCATCTTTGCAGGAGAGCAATTTCGTGATGTGCAGTGTGGTTTAATCAACATAAGAGAAATGTGAAATCATACAGAAATGTTTGCGGGGTTATATAAAAGAATGAAGTTTAAACATTCCTTTGTATAACTGCCATCAATTAGTGCATTTATTAACCCTAGGAACTACAGGAACTGAATCTTAGCTATTGTACATGCTGATCCTGGTATGAAATGGCTGGAAGTCTTCTCTGTATGAAAAAAGGGTTTTCTCTGAAAATGAAAACAGACATTTTCCTGATCCTTTCTTCTTCTTCTTCTTCATCATCACCACCACATCTTAAGATAAGTTACTCTAGAACAGGGAAAACCAACGTAGTTCAATTTCAGGCCTATAGTTAAATGATCCAGTGTTATTTTGGTAATTCTTTCTATTCGTGACCTTTTCCCCCTTGTGACCTCAATGTATTTGTCTCCAAAAAGACTTAAGCTATTGTGGCAAGAATCTCAGCTCCATGCTTCCTCCAAAGTAGCATTCAGAATATAGCACTTAGCAATAGCACTTATACATAAATACCGCTTCACAGTGCTTTACAGCCCCCTCTAATCAGTTTATAGAATCAGCATATTGCCCCCAACAATCTTGGCCTTCATTTTACTGGCCTTGGATAGATGGAAGGCTGAGTCAACCTTGAAACAGTCAGATTGAACTGTTGGCTGTCAGCAGAGTTAGCCTGCAATACTGCATTCTAATCACTGCATCACCCTGGCTCTAGTGCAGCGGTTCTCAACCTATGGGTCGTGACCCCATTTGGGGTCGATCGACCATTTCACGGGGGTCGCCAAGCAAGGCTGTCCGCCATTTTTTTTGTCCGCTATTTTTTTTGTCCGCCATTTTTTTCCCCTTTTCCGGCGGGTGCCTTACCTCCCTTGGGCTGGGCCAGCTGGTGGTCGGCCTGCTCCGTCTCTGCCGTTTGCCAGCTACGCCTCGGCCGGCGCAGGGGGCGGAACCATGCATGCGCGGCGCTCCCGGGCAGGGAGTCCTCAACTTACGAACGGTTGGGTAGTCCTCGACTTACGACCGGTTTAGTCCTCGACTTACGACCGGTTTAGTCCTCGACTTACGACTGGTTTAGTCCTCGACTTACGACCGGTTGGGGGTCGCGGCATTAAAAAGGTTGAGAAGCACTGCTCTAGTGAGAGCATTTAAAATTCATTCATTCATTCATTCATTCATTCATTCATTCATTCATTCATTCATTCATAGGAATCTTATATAGTTCTGGAACAATCATGATAATGGGATGGGAGACATAGTAAAACATAATTGGAGGTCATCGTTAGGGAAGATTATCTGAGAATATTTTATATTGTACATATATTAGAAATCATTAATTGTAGTCTATCCTCCTTGCCAACTGCAGAAATCCACTAGCGAATGACGCAGGAAGTTGTCTTTCAGCTTCTGTGTACTGTAAACAACTGTGTGCACATTTTCTGAAATATTCTGATCCATTGTTATAGTTAGAGATTTTTTGATGTCCAAATAAAATCTATTTAAAATTTTAAATATTACTTCATTTGTCTTCCGAACAATATTATCCCATTTTCAGAAAGTTGAAGTCAGCTACCAAGTCTCTCTGCAATCTTCTTTTCCCAGGACACTCCAGAAGATGGGCTCAAGATCCAGATGGATCTCGACAGACTTGAACACTGGCCCCTATCTAACAAAATGAAATTCAATGTAGAGAAAAACAAGGTTTTACACTTAGGCAAGAAAAATCAAATATATCAGTACAGATTAGATCAGTGGTGGCGAACCTATGGCACAGGTGCCAGAGGCGGCACTCAGAGCCTTCTCTGTGGGCACGTGCGCCGTCGCCCCAGTCCTTCAGCTGGGTTTTATAAAACCTTTTCGCTTTAGGCCTCCGCCGCCGTGTGTAAAAAAAAAAAAGGTTCAATCAGTCAATTTCAACTTCTCGCAGGGAAAAAAAGATCTTGCAAAGTTGGAATTGATTGATTGAACTTTTTAGTCCCACCCAGTCTGCCGTTATCACCGCAGCCACGCCCACCCAATGGGCCATGCCCAGCCAATGGGCCACACCCATCCGGCACTCGACGATGCATAAGTGGGTTTGGGGTTGCAGTTTGGGCACTCAATCTCTAAAAGGTTCGCCATCACTGGATTAGATGAAACCTGGCTCAATAGCGGTAACTGTAAGAGGGATCTTGGGAGTCCTAGTAGACAATCATTTAAATATGATCCAGTAGTCTGTGACAGCTTTTTGTATGGAGGCTTTTAAGGAAAGACTGGACAGCCATTTGTCTGAAATAATATAGTGTCTCCTGTTTGAGCAGGGGGTTGGACTAGAAGACCTCCAAGGTCCCTTCCAATTCTGTTATCTTCTCTGCAGTCTTCTTTTCCCAGCCCAAAAATACTCAACTGCTGCAATCATCCAATCATTCTTGAGACCTCCTATCACGTAGGCTGCTCTCCTCTTGACATGCTCCAGTTTTTCAGTGGCTTTCTTAAAACCAGGTGCCCAGCATTAGGCACACTAGCGTAAATCCAGTTTGAAGGGAAACATGACTTCTCTTCAACTTGACACTATCTCTGTTCATGCAGCCTAGAAGTGCATTTGCAGTTTTCTTCAGCTATATCATATTATACACTATACAGATAAGTATATCTGTATACTTATCAGCAAAAAAGAAAGCAGCAATGAGATCACAAGTCCTGTAGAATAACAAATTATTAATTTTTCCTTAAGCCTCCTGGAAGACGTTTGTTCACAGAGATATCCATTTTTGACCCCTGCAGACTTGTGAACACAATGACAACCTAGGCCTTTTTTTTAAAAAAAGAGAAAGAAAATATTTGTAAGGGCAAATGAGGAACACAGCAGAAAGCAAAATGAGTTAATGAAAGCTTAGTGCGCAAATGCTCTCTGTTCTGTATACAAAAGATTTAAGTAAAGCCTTCATTTGCTAGCCTTCCAATTCATAAAGTATGGCTCCATTTCATAATCCCACAACAGACAGGAAGGAATTCTATATTATTTACTTCATTTCAGAAATATCACTAAAGCACGCATTTTTCCACGCTTCCCTCCCCACCATTGTCAGCATATAAACAGAGGGCATTTGTTTCAATGCAGTTTTTTAAATTATCAGAGGGAACTGTTGGAAATGGACCTGAAGAATCGCTTTTTCTTAAAGCTCCTCGCCCACCCCACCAGTATTTACACTTTAACAGGAAATGTTCACCCATGTAAAAATGTCACAAGGCTATCAAGCTGATGGATTCAATCTGTAGATCAAGCACAGACTTCATAAACAAAGCTTTTAAAAATCCCAGAGCAACATGTAACATACTAACTTAGGCCTGAAATGGGTATAATAAAAGTGGAGACCACTTAATAGCAAACAGAAGAGCGATCTGAGAAAGGCCGATTTCGTTAATCAAAATTATCTTTTGATACTCTTGCATCAAAACGTTTGAATCAGTGTTTTGCAAACTTGACAACTTTTAAGATGTATGGATTTTAACTCCCCCGGTAGAGGAATTCTGGGAGGTGAAGTCCACACATCTTAAAAGTTGTCAAGTTTGGGGGAAAAAAAACTGGTTGGAGAGAAGGGAAGGACACATTCATATACATTATGTGGCATCTTGCTACTGTTCTGTTTGTGGCACACTGGCTTCATTGCTCCTTGCAATCCACCTGGCAAAGAATGAAGCTAGCACCCACATCTGAAGATAGCAGATTTAGTAATATATATAGCAGTGTTTCTCAACCGCAGCAAGTTTACGATGTGTGTACTTCAACTCCCAAAATTCACCAGCCAGCATGGCAGGCAGGGGAATGCTGGAAATCGAAGTCCACACATCGTAAACTTGCTGAGGTTGAGAAACACTGAAATGTCTGCCACAATGAATTTTATTTAGTGCTGTTTCATGGCAGCAGACCCCACTTTTTAGAAAGACTGTAGCTGAATGGAAATGATCAGAATTGGTTGTTCCAAAGACACAAGTGCATGCATGTAGTTGCATACCCCACCCCAATAAAACTTTATACTGAAGGACACGGGGTTAACATGGCACCATGCCCCTCCTTTTCCTGTTCTTTCTCAGAGGAGTTAGTAATACTCCCTATTTCCTTATTAGTCACTTTTATCTTAAGTGAAAAATTAAGGTAGTCCTTGACTTACAACAGGTAGTCCTTGTCTTACAACCACAACTGATCCCAAAATTTCTGCTGCTAAGTGGGACATTTAAGTGAATTGCCCCATTTTACAACCTTTCTTGCCACAGTTGTTAAGTGAATCACTGCAGTGGTTAAGTTAGTAACACGGTTGTTAAGTGAATCTGGCTTCCCCATTGACTTTGCTTGTCAGAAGGTCGCAAAAGGTCCCTGGGACAATGCAACTGTCATAAATACATGCCAGTTGTCAAGTGTCCGAATTGTCAACATGTGACTGTGGGGATGCTGCAACAGTCGTATGTATGGAAAATGGTCATAAGTCACATTTTCAGTGCCTTTGTAACTTTGAATGGTCACTAAACAAATGGTTGTAACTCAAGGACTACCTGTGTACATTTTCACATACAGCGTCCATCAGGTCTCCTTGATTTTCAGCTCAGAAGAGAATCTTTTTTTGTGAAAGTCCATATCTTGGGAAAAAGAAAAGATGGGGAGTCCCAGAGAAACCCCATTGTATACAGGTAGTCCTCGACTTACAACTGAGCCTCAAATTGTTGCTAAGTTGTTAAGTGAAGTTTGCCCCATTTCACGATTGTTCTTGCCACAGTTGTTAAGTGAAGCACTGCAGTTGTTAAGATAGTAACACGGTTGTTAAGCAAATCTGGCTTCCTCATTGACTTTGCTTGCCAAAAGGTCACCAAAGGCGATCACGTGACCCCAGGACACTGCAACTGTCATAAATGTGAGTCAGTTGCCAAGCGTCTGAATTTTGGTCACGTGACCATGGGGAGGCTGCAAGGGCAATAAATGTGAAAAATGGGCATAACTCACTTTTTCCAGTGCTGTTATAACTTCAAATAGTCACTAAATGAATTCTTGTAGGTTGAGGACTTCCCGTATTACAATTTGAGTGTACATAAAATTAGCTTCAGCTAAATGAGGACTTTCTTTCTCTCTCCCTCTTAACTGCATTTTTTGGTATTTCTCATGGTGGGTTGTAGGGAAGGAGACAATGATTCTGTGACTGCTTTGCTGGGAAGCCTGATGGCATCCAGTGAGCAAGGAGAGTGCTCTAAGCCTTCTGGCCTAAATTATCTGCTAACACAAATAATCAAATTCCAGCGACCACACGGCTCTGGCGCCACTAAACCAAGGGGGAGGCTTGGCCCCGGCATTACATTAGCAGGTGGCAGCTCCAGCTTGAACCACACAAGATATTTCTAGTGGAGTAGAATTCTGGATAGGTCTCTAAGGAAGCCGGCATCCTTCACAGTATCGTGGGAAGTTTTTAATGGCTCGCTTAAGGCTAGGCCTCTACAATGTTTATATTAATACTTGCTTGCTGGATAGCCACTCATTTCAGTCTCAGCTGGAAATCTGTTCAGCAGCTGAAAAACATCTGGTCATTAACCCTAGACAACATCTAATCTGGTAGCCCAGGACTGAAGATTTCTTCAGAGGGAGTGCAAATATAGTGAGGGGCTTTTTTATTTGAGGGGAATAAGGACAGAAATCTCTGTTCTAACATCATGGATTATGAAACACCAATTGCAGTTGTCTGTATTTTGTTTGCTGCTTTGGAGTAGGGATGGAACACACACACATATATACATGATGTAGAAAGAATAAAGGAATAGGAGTCAGCAGTGTCCTCTCAGCTTTGAAATTCATTGGTTTTCAAATATTACCATGCTTTAATTACCATCTTTCAATCTAATCTACAGCACAGAATTGTGGCCGGGCTATAACGGATAGAAGGAAGAATCATATATACCAGGGTATCCAATCTTGGCAATTTTAAGATTTGTGGACTTCAACTCCCAGAATACCCTGAACAGCATTGAATTCTCCCATTCAACTCTGGGAGTTGAAGTCCACAAATCTTAAAGTTGCCAAGGTTGGACCACCCCTGATATATAAAATCCTGAGAAAACGATCCACTGGGTGTCCGTGGTTAACAACAGTAATTGGGAGCAGAATTTCCTTCGCTAAAGTAACGCAGTTGTAAAGCACAATCTCACATGAATACATTGCTTGGTGAAGGCAAACCTAGCACTTTCCCTTGCTATTGTTAAGTCTGGATTGTTAGTTGTTAAGCAATTCTCAGACCAGTATGATTTATTATTAAATTTATATACCACCCATCTTTCTGCCAGTAGGCAGGTAAGTGGCTACCTACACCACAACCTAAGTAAACACACTGCACCACAAACTGATTTATCATGTTTTAGCCTAGCACGTTAATGTGAACTCAGCCTTGTTATTAGTTTATGGCTGAGCCTACTGATATTACCGCATCCTACAACATGTTCTGAATCTCTCCATTCTCTGTCTACTTTAGGAGTTAGCAATATGGCATCTACATTGACTACAACTCACCACCTCCATAAAATAATAGATGGCCCAAACTATCATGACTATTGATATGTCTACTGAAACCTCAAGCAAGATTTTGGAAAGATCACATTTCAAACTACCTGGTCAGACAAACTCTTGTAAGAGATTTATTTCCCATAAAGTCTCATGTCAATTATTTATTTTTAATTTGGGAGTAGCGCCTGTTGGGGATCCAGTTCGTACTGCATGTATCATGTTAGTTTTATCCCTGGTAGCAGATAGTTTCTTCTAACTTTATACTATCAGACACCAAATTGGGAATGTAGCATTTACTGGAAAATGTTCCCCCTTCCAATCCCAAGTGCAGTAGTACCAGTTGTCTTGCTTATGACCAGTATCTTTAATAATACACTATTGCCTCACAATTATTATAAGTAGATTACAGTTATTGTTGTAACTGTTTTAATACTTAAGACCAATTGGGTCAGAATCTTTTTCTTATCGACTGAATAAAATAATGTATACTATTCAAAATCAAGTGCACTTTGAATTTTATGTTTTTGTGACAATTCAACTAAAAGATGAAATCTTAAAGCTTTGTAGGTGGGCATGGTTTATAAATGAGTTACAATTCCTGCATTGCTGTTAGGAGTTTCTAAGTGTAACAAAATGGTGAATGATGTTCACCTTCTCTATTCTTATAATAACCGCTGAAATCCATTCACTGGATATTGCTGGATGAAACTCAGATTCAAATTTCACAGCCTAAGGAAAGCTTTGTGTGTTTATTGGAAAAAGCAGTGTACAAGGAAGTTTGTTTTTTTTAATGTTGTGTCTATATTTTAAAGAACAAATCATGTAAGCTCCGGGAGGGAAAAAACTGCATACACACATAGAAATCTGTTGAGTTAGATTTAGATTCAAGGGTAAAATCTCCAACCTCATCAGTACCCTCACCTCCCATAGCTTCACGTCTTGGCATGAATGAATGGCATAACTGTGCCAACCTTCCAATCCAGAGATTATGCAGATTAAAGAAAAATAAGAAATAAAAGCAATGATGTAATGTTCAGCATTCAGATGCATTACTTAGGGCAGCATCGTTGGCCAAGACTGCTGAATTCACAATTTTTCAAAGGAGCCGGGGAAGATCTGCTTTTTCTTCTTCACAGAGGTAATGCCCTCCTGCTCAGAACTGTTGATAGGTTTAGGAGCTCGCTTTTCCAGAGACTGTGTTTAGAAGGCGAGAAATTCACTGTCGGATCTCTCTGAGAATACAGTACAGACACCATGGTACATTATTCAGTGTCAGGTGTGGCTGCCAGAGATAGGCGTATCTACTTTAATATTTCCAGAGGAAATCCTAGATCCAGAGATCTCTAGCAGATAACAGCAATTTCATTTTATAAACATGTCAGCAATCTTTTCCTCCTTCAGCTTACAAATGGTTTGTAAGCATGTTCTTGTGACTTGATCAAATTCTTTGCTGACCGAATAGTGGCAGGAATATTCTTTCCACCATTTATCACAGTTGGGCCCAATGTTGTGTGTGGCCGAATTTGTTGTGGTATTTCTTGTATTTGTACATTAGTGCCTCCACTAGAATAAAGAAATTGTCACTATTATTCAGAAAATCCCAAAGTAATCATCATGGTAACCATGAATACCAAAGTACCTTTGTTGTGAAGAAGCACCAAAACTGCTATCAAGATTAATATAATTATAATAATAATAATAAAGTTGGAAGGGACTATGTCTAGTTTAACGAAGAGAAGGACGAGGGGGGACATGATAGCAGTGTTCCACTAACTCAGGGGCTGCCACAAAGAAGAGGGAGTCAAGCTATTCTCCAAGGCGCCTGAAGGCAGGACGAGAAGCAATGGGTGGAAACTGATCAAGGAGAGAAGCAACTTAGAACTAAGGAGAAACTTCCTGACAGTTAGAACAATTAACCAATGGAACAACCTGCCTCCAGAAGTGGTGAATGCTCCAACACTGCAAGTTTTTAAGAAGAGACTGGACAGCCGTTTGTCTGAAATGGTGTAGGGTTCCTGCCTGGATCAGGAATGTACAAATGGGGATTTCTAGGAATGGGCTGCTTTGCAAGATGATCAGAATTTATATAGATCAGCAATGAAAAAAGGTGATCTCCAAAAACATCTTGTCCTTGATTTTTAATTCTGAATTTTAATTTTCAAACATTTTGTTGAAGATATATACCTATTAATTGGAGACAAAATGAGTTACATTCCAATATTTGTAGAGGTTTTCCATTCCAAGAAAGTGGAAACTAGAGTCAAGCATGCTCCAAAGCCGCTTTGCAAAACAACATACCTCTCTTATTTGTAAGAGGCAACCATGCTGCTTTGTTACTTCATTTCATCTGCCTTGACCAGCACTTCCAAGAGCTGAGACAGGATTTCAAGTCAGAGAATCAGAAAAATCTTTACTGCCCTACCAACTTTGCAAACACTGATTGAGCCAAGCAAAGCAACTTAAAGTGCTGGTTGAGGCAAATTGCAGTGCTCAAAATATACAATCATGGTACAAAGCTTTTTGTCAAGATGAGTCCAAACTGCATTGTACAGGCCTAGTAAGCGCAACTGTGGCTATTTTGACTAGCATTGCCCAAAGCAGCAATACTTTGCATGGGACAAAGGCCTTCCAGGTCATCTGGAAGGAGTGAGAAAAACAATACTAGAAGTTGAAAGAAAATTGTTGGGTGGTGATTCAAATCCTTCTGCTTAAAAGTGCCATTGAACTTGAATTGCTTATTACAGCAGAAAAAAATGACAATTTACAGTAAAAGCTGGTGGTTTTTTTGCTGGAAAGTTTGCTAGCACCCCCTCCTGGTGTATTACAGGAATTGCAGGTTTCTCTAATCTTTTCATCCAATCTTTCCATTCTCCACCAATTAGTAGAACTAAAGAAACTTTTTGGATGAGAAGTGAATGTTTTCAAAGAAAAAAAAAACAGAGAAAGTCCAGTTGCCTTTTAGGAAAAAAAATCACTTTTAGGACAACAATAACTGGATGATTGAGAATCTCCACGGACATCCAGTTCGGTCCTTACAGTATTTATATTATGAAATGCTACCACTGTGGTTGAAACCAAGATCAGAAATATTTATCAAATTATGTATATAATTTAGCTATAACTGTTAAAATAAATGGGAAATAACTGCAGGAATTAAATTTCTTCTTGCATTCCAATGATAAAAATGTTTTTTTTTTTGGCAAATTCCAGTAAATTACTAATGCCAATAATTACACTGCCAATACAGTAACATATGTGGGTTGGGTTAGGTTGGTTGTGATATCAAAGGAATTTGCATAATCTGTTTGGATTGAAGCTACATAGTTAGTTTTATGTTAATTGTGTTATGGGTTAGTTACACTGTACTTTTTTTAAAAAAAAAGTGCTGTGAACAGGCAAAGATCATATATGAAAACACACAGGACAAATTTTTGTTTATCTCTTGTATTCAAGGAGGGCTCTTGCAGAAGCTTCTAAGAGGGGAAGTCAAGATAGCAGCACAACTGATATAGGTGGTCCTCACTCAGTGACCACTTGTTCAGCAACTGTTTGAGGTTATGACAGTGCTGAATAAGAGGACTTACAACCATTCCTTGTAATTCCAGCTATTGTAACATCCCCATGGTCACAATTTCAGGTGCTTTATAACCAGTTTGCAATTATAATGGTGACAGTGTTCTGCAGTGTTATGTTATGTGGTTGCCATTTGCAACCTTCACTGCTGGTTTTCGACAAGCAAAGCCAATAGGGAGGCAGGCAGGTTATAAATGGTGATCATATGACACAGGACACTATAATCGTGCGGGATTTGCCCAATGACAACAGCTAGGACTACTGAAACTGTTGTCCTAAGTCAGTGTGATGTCACATTGCACCTTATGATTGTTTTATTTAGCAATGGAATTGCTGGTCCCAATTACCATAAATGAGGACTACCTTATATGTGTAAAAAAAAGAATCAGAATTTCAGTCGCAATTGTGGCCTTGACTTTTTTTGACACACACACACACACTTCTACTGCAGATGCCCCCAATTCTTGAAATAGGCTTTCCAGATCTTCACATAACTCCCCTCAGCTCTTTCTGACCAGCATACAATGAAAACTGCAATGTCATGTCCAGCCTAGTTCACATGGACTAGGTTAAAATGATAACCCTCAAAACAAAATTATATTTTAAAACACTTCTGTGATAATTCCTCTCGATTCTTATTTCAGGCACTGGTATAGATGTGTGCGTATACTTGTAGATATATAGAACATTTATAATTTCTATTGTTTGGTATGTAAAACTGACAACTAATTAAATGTCCTACATGGATTTATTGGCAGAGGCCTATCCCAAGACTTCGTATTTAGAATATAATACCTATAGGAAGGTGTATGTGACATTAATCACTGGCAGATTTAATTACAGGAAACTCCTTGACTTATGACCACAATTGAGTCCAGAATTTATGTGAGAAATTTGTTAAGTGAGTTTTGCCCCATTTTATGACTTTTCTTGCCACGGTTGTTAAGTGAATCACTAATTAATAACATGGTTGTTAAGTGAATCTGGTTTCTCCATTGACTTTGCTAGAAGGTTGCAAAAGATGAACACATGACCCTGGGACACTATAACCAGATGTCAAGCATGTCAAGCATCCAAATGTAAATCACATGACCATGGGGATGCTGCAAAGGTTACAGGGGTGAAAAATAGTCATAAGTCACTTTTTTCAGTGCCACTGTAACTTTAAATGGTCACTAAATGAACTGTTGTAAGTCGAGGACTACCTGTACTGGAGTGATGTTATTTTGATTCAATTCAACTTTCTTGGAACGTTTTTATCACACTTGAGGTGAGTTGGAAAATGTGCCATACAGAATTGTTTTGGAGCCATGTAAAGACTGTAAGGACTGCTTTGCTTCAATATTTCAGGTGAGGGACACCCCCCCCCTTTGCCCATCTCTTCTATAGAGTAAAGTGCTAGACATCACTTCAGAGTTTATTCCCACAGAACCAACAGCAGAGACAGGATTCTGAGATGTTTTGTACAGAAGCCTCTTCCAATTACTGAATGTGTCATGTCAAAATGAGTGTTGTACAGCAAAGTTCCTCAATCTTTCCGGCTTTGTGGACTGGCCAAGAGGTGGGTGGGAGAGAGGATGGTTCTGCACAAGTGGTGGGCATGCGTGCATGTGTGCAACTTCATTTGCTCGAGTGGCTGGCACACACCGTTCGTGAAAATGGAGCGCATACACACACACGCACTTGCTCGCTGCTTGCACAAATGGAGATGTACGTGTGCCAGCCACTTCTGCAGCCCAGTTCTGAATGATTCAAGATCTGGTAGTGGGCCTCAGCCTGGGGGGCTGGGGACCCCTGTTATAAGATAACTTTACATGTGTAGTTGTAAAACCTCCTTGTCAAGTCAAACTGCAGCCAGTTCATGTAGGTCTACAACAGTCCTAATTCCAATTTTACAGAATTATACCTAAATAACAGATCACAGTATCGAAACATCACCTGAACTCTATAGCAGTATTACATTTAATGGCAGCAACAATAAATCAAAATGAATCGGGCGAGTTCCAGTAACATCCACTTGACTAGCCTAAGCATTGCTAGTGTCCTCTAAAGATCCTGGTAATAATTTCAGTGAGACATTCGCACTGTGTCTTCCCCTCTGCCCAACTCCTAGGTAGGAGAGCTCCACTCTAAACATAAACACAATTACAGCACAGTAATATTAATGCACACTTTTTATTATATTAAAATCAGGCAATGGTCTGATACAATAAAAAGGCTGCTTATGGAATACTGTTAAATTTTTGTTTAATTACAGAGGATGTTAAATCCTTACAACTAATATGCTCCTCAAAAGAGTGAATGGAAACATCAATTATTCATTGACTTGATACTTCTGCTTTTAAACGTTGACTTTTGCTTTTTGTTTTACATGAACACTGCGTTTTTAATTTCGTTAAGAGGATACACTGGATTCTTTGCACTTAAGCTTTGCATCCACGTTTCAGCAGTCGGTGGTCCAAAACAAGGAGTCTGAAAAAGAAGTGGTCTGCCAAGAAGCCTCACCCACCATGCATGGCAGCATCGTCTGATTCTTTAGGAAAGGAAAGCATCTCCCCTCTCTGCAGGGTGTCAGAACACAATCTCCTCTTCACAAAGTGGATTTGTCTTTTTTGCCGGCAGGCTGCTACAGAGCCACAAAGTTACGCATGCCGATGAGCAGTTAACATGGCATTCAAGCAGAGGTAGTGACCTTCAGCTCAGAAAGCTGGAGTGTTTGTTTCAAACATCTGTGTAGAGATCTTTCCGGAATATCTAGCCATTCCTAACAGACTTAAAACGCTCCTGGTAAATTACTGCTCTTTCACTGTATCAAAACCCTGTCTAATATGTCAGCCATGGCTAGCTTTCCAGTATGGAAACTGCCACAAAATAGGAAGGGAAGGCTGTTTGTGAGTAAAACCAGACATTCTTGTTTTCTCAGCTGGTGAAGATTAATTTATAGACCCTACCCATGCCCCACCCCAAAATTGACAAGCATGAAGCAATAATAATAATAATAATAACAACAACAATAATAATAATAACAATAACAACAATAAAATCAGGCAGTTTGCCAGCCACTTACCTCTTTTGGCCAAACGTAAAGCATCATAGAAGGGGCAAAAAGAAAGCAGCACCCCAACCATGACAAGACAGACAGAGAGGAAAGTCTAAAAAGATCCTCCAGATCTGTCATCCCAAGGCCCGCGTTCTGGGGGAAAGGGTGAGACAGAAATACAATCTATGCCTTAGCAAAGGTTTTGGGAGAAAGAAGAACCTGCCCCAAATAAGCATTCATTAAAAGCAGAAAAATAAAAACCAACCCTAGAGACATTCAGCGTTTTACTAAGAGTTTGCACAAAGGGAGGGATGACTGAAGATACCAAAAACATCCCATTAGTAGTCCATACAACCCAGACACAGCTGGTAATTGAAACCTTACGGCACAATCTTTTGGGAACATCGTCTTGGGCAAGCCCTGTTGGATCAAAAGAGAACTGTGCAAGAATCAAGGATATTCTGGCTCAGACTCTGCTCTTTTCAAAAGGGCTTGGGCAAGATCACAATCTATGGATTGTGCTCTCCATGTCTACTCTAATAAATAGCCCTGAGCATCAACTCTATTGCAAACACACAAAGAGAAAGGGAAAGAGAAAGGGAGGGAGGGTGTGAGAGAGGGAGAGAAAAAAAAACGAGAGAGAGAAAACGAGAGAGGAGAAAAGATATAAACCCAGGCCAAACACACAGCAATGTGATTGTGTGATGTATGCTTTTTATGCTTTTTCACAGTCGAGTTCAATGTGACACACTGGTCTTTTGACAGTAATAAATTTAAATAAACTTTTCTTGATACCAGAAGTTCAACTATGTGGACAGTGGTTACACAGGACAGCATTATTTGTTATAGCACAACTTATTTTCAAATGGAAAAAAAAAATTAGTATCATTTACAGTATCTCAAGATAAACTTTCCTTTGCAATGGGAACATCCTTTCCAGTACTTGGAGATCTACAAGATGCATCTAGAAAATTTACTACTGTGGGAAATGAAGAGAGCTTAAATTGAATGATGGGGCATGATTTTTCTTTTTTGTTTTCCATTAATTACTGTAACATTGTCCTTCAGGTGGTTGAGGAAGTTTCATATTTTCTTTAGACATCATTAGACGCCGGAGCTCTTGCAGAACAACTTTGATACTATAACAATTCTGCCATTTTGCTAGGACTGATATGGCTCTTGGATCAACCTGGCGGAAAACAATGAACAAATTTAAGTCTCAAATAGCTTCATGTCGGTAAACTAAAACAATCAGGCCTACGATTAAAGGGCTACAAAATTTCACAAATACAAAAGGTTCCTGACTTGTATTTCTTGAATGCAACTAGATACCTCCAATCTAGTTGATGTATCACAGGGGTAGTCAACCTTGGCTCTTTTATGACTCGTGGACTTCAATTCCCAGAATTCCTGAGCCAGCTTAGCTGGCTCAGGAATTCTGGGAGTTGAAGTCCACGAGTCATAAAAGAGCCAAGGTTGACAACCCCTGATGTATCACATTGTAAAAATGAGACAGTTTTTAAATACAGGTAGTCCTTGACTCACAACTGTTCATTTAGTGACCATTTGAAGCTACAATAGCACTGAAAAAAGTGACTTACGGCTGCTTTTTACACTTAGGGCCGTTACAGCATCCCTATGGTTACATGATGAAAATTCACACATTTGTCAAGTGACTCATATTTATGACGGTTGCATTATCCTGGGGTCATGTTGATTCCCTTTTGCGACTTTCTGACAAGCAAAATCAATGGGGAAGCCAGATTCACTTTACAACTATGTTACTAACTTCAGTGATTCACTTAACAACCATGGCAAGAAAGGTCATAAAATGGGGCAAAGTTCACTGTCCCGCTTAGCAACAGAAAAGTTGGGCTCAATTGAGGTTGTAAGTCAAGGACTACCTGTAATAGGAATGACTATGTCACGAATATTCAAATATTAAGCATGCCAATACCAGCTCTTTGGATTTCATACATGGGCTACAATGTTTAATACAATCTTTAAAAGCAGGAACCAGTTATCGAATCAATCAAAAGAGGCCAATTCAAATTTGTAGAAACTGGGCTTTTAAGGCTTATTTGCTTACTTTGCACAGTCTGTTGGTTTTGGAAAGCAGTGTTGTATGAAAGTAGGAAGCAAAATATCAAAAAATGCCTTTTCCTTCTATCAATAGTTTTTATTAGTTATGTTCTGAAACTCATATTCCCTTTAATACCTAGATTATAGTGAAAAGTCTTTCTATCATTTCATTATTTCTTGAATTGGTGTATTGTCACAACTTCTGGTGATATATAATAAGATCAACAAAATAAAAAAGAAAGATTTTTTTAAAAAATCAATTGAAAATATATACATCGTAACAGTAAAAATAAAAAGTAAATTTCTATTAAAATTATTGGAAATAGAATTAGAACCAGCAGCATTTGGCAATAAATAGCATCTGCATTTTAGTTACATATATTTTCATCAAAATAAAGGAATGATACAAGGATAATCTACCCTTACCTATTTTGTTGGACCTTATTACAGATTTTAGCTCAGAATATAGGAAAAATAAGAACTGTCAAGAGCTTAATATAGAAACAGAGCATTATGTAATCAATATGTTTGCAAATGATATGCTTATTTTTCTTAGGCAGCTAAAAAGAGGTATATTTCAATGGCACAAGAATTAATAGTACAATTTATCTTTAATTAATGTTCTGCTATGTTAATTACTGGCACAGAAGAAATTTCAACAAAACTAGGGTTTCACACTAGTCCAAGGGGATTTAAATATTCAGGAGTAATTATTATAAAGGATTAAAAGGTTAAAGAATAAGTCAATATTTAATAAGTATGATCTCTTCTGCACCAGATTAGAACAAATTTAAGCCATGGGATAGCTTTCATTATCACTGGTCAGTAGAAGAGTTGCAGTCAAAGTAATTATATATCCTAAAATAATATCTTTGTTTCAACATTCTCAATCCCATTGCTCATTACTTGGCTTTTGTATGGAAAATATTTCATTATTTACATATAACTATATATAAAAAACTATAGTTAGATAAACAGTGCAGTATATTGAAAACTTTATACTCCTTGATGATCTCTGAGGCTTCAAATAGATATTGAATAGCCACAGGGTCAGAAAGCTTCCTAAAAATTCCATTTAGGGTTAGGTCACCATGAACTCGTATAGGAAAATGGACATCACCAACAAATTCGGAGTGCTTCGGCATGGCTAGGAGGGCACTTACATTTCTAGGCTGCCCTATCTATGTTTCCTGGTAAAACATATGGGAAAATCCCATTGGAGGAAAATTCCATTTAGGGTTAGGGTTAGGTCACCATGAACTCGCAGAGGAAAATGGACATTGCCAACAAACTCGGAGTGCTTGGGTATGGTTAGGAGGGCACTTACTTCTCTAGGCTGCCTTATCTATGTTTCCTGGTAAAATGCATGGGAAAATCCCATTGGAGGAAAATTCCACTTAGGGTTAGGGTTAGGTCACTATGAACTCAGAAAGGAAAATGGACATTGCCAACAAACTCGGAGTTCTTAGGTATGGTTAGGAGGGCACTTACTTTTCTAGGCTGCCTTATCTATGTTTCCTGGTAAAACATATGGGAAAATCCCATTGGAGGAAAATTCCATTTAGGGTTAGGGTTAGGTCACCATGACCTCGTAGAGGAAAATGGACACCGCCAACAAATTCAGAGTGCTTGGGTATGGTTAGGAGGGCACTTACTTTTCTAGGCTGCCTTATCTATGTTTCCTGGTAAAATACATGGGAAAATCCCATTGGAGGAAAATTCCACTTAGGGTTAGGGTTAGGTCACCATGAACTCAGAGAGGAAAATGGACATCACCAACAAATTCGGAGTGCTTGAGTATGGCTAGGAGGGCACTTACTTTTCTAGGCTGCCCTATCTATGTTTCCTGGTAAAATATATGGGAAAATCCCATTGGAGGAAAATTCCATTTAGGGTTAGGTCACCATGACCTCGTAGAGGAAAATGGACATCGCCAACAAATTCGGAGTGCTTGGGTCCTGGGCACTTACTTTTCTAGGCTGCCTTATCTATGTTTCCTGGTAAAATACTTGGGAAAATCCCATTGGAGGAAAATTCCACTTAGGGTTAGGGTTAGGTAACCATGAACTTAAGAGAGGAAAATGGACATAACCAACAAATTCGTAGTGCTTGGGTATGGTTAGGAGGGCACTTACTTTTCTAGGCTGCCTTATCTATGTTTCCTGGTAAAACATATGGGAAAATCCTATTGGAGGAAAATTCAATTTAGGGTTAGGGTTAGGTCACCATGAACCCGTAGAGGAAAATGGACACCGCCAACAAATTCGGAGTGCTTGGGTATGGTTAGGAGGGCACTTACTTTTCTAGGCTGCCTTATCTATGTTTCCTGGTAAAA
>NW_015386969.1:461543-462673 GCF_001527695.2 Protobothrops mucrosquamatus
GGGTATGGTTAGGAGGGCACTTACTTCTCTAGGCTGCCCTATCTATGTTTCCTGGTAAAATGCATGGGAAAATCCCATTGGAGGAAAATTCCACTTAGGGTTAGGGTTAGGTCACTATGAACTCAGAGAGGAAAATGGACATTGCCAACAAACTCGGAGTGCTTGGGTATGGTTAGGAGGGCACTTACTTTTCTAGGCTACCTTATCTATGTTTCCTGGTAAAACATATGGGAAAATCCCATTGGAGGAAAATTCCATTTATGGTTAGGGTTACTTCACCATGAACCCGTAGAGGAAAATGGACATCGCCAAGAAATTCGGAGTGCTTGGTTATGGTTAGGAGGGCACTTACTTTTATAGCCTGCCTTATCTATGTTTCCTGGTAAAATACATGGGAAAATCCCATTGGAGGAAATTCCACTTAGGGTTATTGTTAGGTCACCATGAATCCATAGAGGAAAATGGACATCGCCAGCAAATTCGGAGTGCTTGGTTATGGTTAGGAGGGCACTTACTTTTCTAGGCTGCCTTATCTATGTTTCCTGGTAAAATACATGGGAAAATCCTATTGGAGGAAAATTCCACTTAGGGTTAGGGTTAGGTCACCATGAACTCAGAGAGGAAAATGGACATTGCCAACAAACTCGGAGTGCTTGGGTATGGTTAGGAGGGCACTTACTTTTCTAGGCTGCCTTATCTATGTTTCCTGGTAAAACATATGGGAAAATCCCATTGGAGGAAAATTCCATTTAGGGTTAGGGTTACAGGTCACCATGAACCCGTAGAGGAAAATGGACATCGCCAACAAATTCGGAGTGCTTGGGTATGGTTAGGAGGGCACTTACTTTTCTAGGCTGCCTTATCTATGTTTCCTGGTAAAATACATGGAAAAATCCCATTGGAGGAAAATTCCACTTAGGGTTAGGGTTACGTCACCATGAACTCAGAGAGAAAAATGGACATCACCAACAAATTCGGAGTGCTTGGGTATGGTTAGGAGGGCACTTACTTTTCTAGGCTGCCTTATCTATGTTTCCTGGTAAAATACATGGGAAAATCCCATTGGAGGAAATTCCACTTAGGGTTATGGTTAGGTCACCATGAATCCATAGAGGAAAATGGACATCGCC
>NW_015386969.1:467057-468069 GCF_001527695.2 Protobothrops mucrosquamatus
CTGCCTTATCTATGTTTCCTGGTAAAATACATGGGAAAATCCCATTGGAGGAAAATTCCACTTAGGGTTAGGGTTAGGTCACCATGAACTCAGAGAGAAAAATGGACATCACCAACAAATTCGGAGTGCTTGGGTATGGTTAGGAGGGCACTTACTTTTCTAGGCTGCCTTATCTATGTTTCCTGGTAAAATACATGGGGAAATCCCATTGGAGGAAATTCCACTTAGGGTTATGGTTAGGTCACCATGAATCCATAGAGGAAAATGGACATCGCCAGCAAATTCGGAGTGCTTGGTTATGGTTAGGAGGGCACTTACTTTTCTAGGCTGCCTTATCTATCTTTCCTGGTAAAATACTAGGGAAAATCCCATTGGAGGAAAATTCCACTTAGGGTTAGGGTTAGGTCACCATGAACTCAGAGAGGAAAATGGACATAACCAACAAATTCGGAGTGCTTGGGTATGGTTAGGAGGGCACTTACTTTTCTAGGCTGCCTTATCTATGTTTCCTGGTAAAACATATGGGAAAATCCCATTGGAGGAAAATTCCATTTAGGGTTAGGGTTAGGTCACCATGAACCCGTAGAGGAAAATGGACATCACCAAGAAATTCGGAGTGCTTGGGTATGGTTAGGAGGGCACTTACTTTTCTAGGCTGCCTTATCTATGTTTCCTGGTAAAATACATGGGAAAATCCCATTGCAGGAAAATTCCACTTAGGGTTAGGGTTAGGTCACCATGAACTCAGAGAGGAAAATGGAAATAACCAACAAATTCGGAGTGCTTGGGTATGGTTAGGAGGGCACTTACTTCTCTAGGCTGCCTTATCTATGTTTCTTGGTAAAATACATGGGAAAATCCCATTGGAGGAAAATTCCACTTAGGGTTAGGGTTAGGTCACCATGAACTCAGAGAGGAAAATGGACATCACCAACAAATTCGGAGTGCTTGTGTATGGTTATGAGGGCACTTACTTTTCTAGGCTGCCTTATCTATGTTTCCTGGTAAAATA
>NW_015386969.1:472261-481410 GCF_001527695.2 Protobothrops mucrosquamatus
CATGGGAAAATCCCATTGGAGGAAAATTCCATTTAGGGTTAGGGTTAGGTCACCATGAACTCGTAAAGGAAAATGGACATCGCCAACAAATTCGGAGTGCTTGGGTATGGTTAGGAGGGCACTTACTTCTCTAGGCTGCCCTATCTATGTTTCCTGGTAAAATGCATGGGAAAATCCCATTGGAGGAAAATTCCACTTAGGGTTAGGGTTAGGTCACCAGGAACTCAGAGAGGAAAATGGACATTGCCAACAAACTCGGAGTGCTTGGGTATGGTTAGGAGGGCACTTACTTTTCTAGGCTGCCTTATCTATGTTTCCTAGTAAAATACATGGGAAAATCCCATTGGAGGAAAATTCCATTTAGGGTTAGGGTTAGGTCACCATGAACTCGTAAAGGAAAATGGACATCGCCAACAAATACAGAGTGCTTGGGTATGGTTAGGAGGGCACTTACTTCTCTAGGCTGCCTTATCTATGTTTCCTGGTAAAATACATGGGAAAATCCCATTGGAGGAAAATTCCACTTAGGGTTAGGGTTAGGTCACCATGAACTCAGAGAGGAAAATGGACATCGCCAACAAATTTGGAGTGCACTTACTTCTCTAGGCTGCCCTATCTATGTTTGCTCGTAAAATACATGGGAAAATCGCATTGGAGGAAAATTCCACTTAGGGCAGTGATGGAGAACCTTTTAGTGACCGAGTGCCCAAACTGCAAACCAAAACCCACTTATGTATTGTTGGGTGCCGGGTGGGCGTGGCCTATTGGGTGGGCATGGCCCTTTGGGTGGGCGTGGCTGCAGTGGTAACAGCAGACTGTGTTGGAGTAAAAAGTTCAAATAATCAATTCAAACTTTGCGAGATCTTTTTTTTTCCTGCGAGAAGTTGAAATTGATGAGTGATTGAACCTTTTTTTTTCTTTTGCACACGGCGGCAGAGGCCTAAAGCGAAAAGGTTTTATAAAACCCAGCTGAAGGCCTAGGACTGGGGCCCAGAGAAAGGGCAGACGCACGGTGGACACCGTGGACACGGTATCCAAGCGATGGTGCCGGTATCGATTAGAGTTCGTCTCCTAAACCCTGGGTCTTGATCGTAAAAGTTAACCGGAGTATCGAGTTGTTAGTATGGTAAAACCAGATAAGAGTCTATTGACCGTTAAAGTCGTCGTAAAGATACTTTTGGTATAAACATACAATATCACGTGTAATACAAGTCTATATCTCATGTAATGTTAGAGTGCCCATTATATACTAAATGAAGGCCAAGCTTACAACACAGATTGTTAGGTTGCCAAATTTCTAACAACAGCCATGGCTCACAGAAATTAAGATTTCAGGCCTCCCTGTACAAATCTTTTTATTGTTTTATATTTGATATACTGTTACACTGTTATGTTTTTTAAAAACTGATCTCAGACTGAAAATAAATAATGAT
The DNA here is from genome assembly GCF_001527695.2 of Protobothrops mucrosquamatus. Lineage (NCBI taxonomy): Eukaryota > Metazoa > Chordata > Lepidosauria > Squamata > Viperidae > Protobothrops > Protobothrops mucrosquamatus. The sequence goes on from NW_015386969.1 coordinate 473,695, forward strand.
GGCTCAATTAAAAAAACAATGCCTTCATCAATAAACTTGTAAAATATGTATTTGCTTCAATATTTATAAATAGAAACATTGCAAAACAGAATAATAAATAACTAGCTGCATGCTTACAGAAGTGTTCTGCCTTCCTATTCTGCTTGAAAAACTGACACAATATTACTGTTAGGATAGAAATAGTGAAAAACTTACCACTCCATTAGAACTATTTACTCCATTCATATTAATTTTTGTTACAAATCTTACAAATGGAGGTGCTTCAGGATATTTAGGGCCACATTCTATTTTAAGGCTGTATATTCTGTTTTCATAAATAGTCTGTGGGGAGAAAAAATATTTCTGTCAAGGAATCCATAACTGAAGGACCATTGCATACAAGATCAATTTCAAATTAGCAAAATTATTTTTCTTTTCTTCCACCCTCCAAATGAACCTAATTTGCATGCACATTTCATAATATAGCAAAAAAGTGATAACTGCAGATGGACAAGTATATCTAAGAAAAAAAAATGCAAAGATGCACTGCCTTAACTCTTTTTTTTACTAATTATTTATCTGACATACACAACTCCATATGTTTCTCAATAAGTGGTGATCTTTTTATACATTAACAGGAGGTCAAAACATCTGGGCTTGCTATTGGAGGGAGAAAACCTACAATTTGGCATTCTACTAAGTCACTGCTTGGATGTAAATATTCTACTTGGCAAGCAGAAGGAATTTCATTTGTATTTATCCTTGTTTACTTTCATGGTCTGTAGTTTCTTCCTCCGAACTAAAAACCACTGTCTTAGAAGTTCTTTCCATTATTCAATATCTGATTTTGGAGGATATGGAGAACTTCAGGTAGACGATGGAAAACTGTATGATACATAAGCAAAGTGCCTTCTGCTAACCTTGGGGTGTTGGGGCCATATTCCAATTAAATAACTACGTTTATATTGGGCTTCTCCAAGAATTATAAAAGGCAAAATATGTATAAAATATCAGATGCATTCTAGGATCCTCAGTATGAATTACTGACTTGCAAATTCCATTTGTTATCAGTAGGCTCTTATTTTTCTCCAAAGAACATTCTGGCTTATAAATGGATATATTACAAGTGCAATATGACAGTAATTACGATATAATTTGGATTGCAACTTATTTTTATGAAAAATACTTTAATACTTTCTCAAAACTAGTAACCACATAAAGATCAACAGTAGCCCCAAACATAGAAAAAATTAAGTACACCAAATAAACATACATGACAATATTTTAAAAATGTGACATTGTTACCAGACTGAACTCATTTAAATCAATTGGTTGTGATTGACAGCTGGATTCTTTTATCCTCTTTATGCCATGCTGATCTGGGACCTGATGATGACTAATAAATTAAGACTGCACCACAAAAGAAAGTCCATTTAAAATGTATTGGAAAAGTAAGTCAAATGATCCATACATTTTATAATGTAAGAATCAAGTTCATGAAATAATTATAGATAAAAATCAATATAATTGTCTAAAAATATAATAAACATAATAACTATAATAAAGAAATTAAGTCATAATCAGCAGCAAAAAAGCATATTAATCCAGATCAAGTGGAAATGTGTTAACTTCCAAAATGTCCTAGGGTAAGCATACTTATGCACCTAAATAATTAATTCAACATATAGAGAAATACTTTATCTACCATTCCATATTATAAACTTTGCTTCAAGATGATTTCAACTCATAGTGTTTTTATGACATGTCTATGCATTCCTGAGGAAAATTCAAAATATTTAACATGGTTTTCAGCTTCAGAGAAAAATTAGAAAAGTTAAGAAAAGTTTTGAAGAGAACTATTTTTTTTCTTGCTTCAACTAGGAAAATTCAAAAAACAAAAATGCCCTGTCTCTCCATCTTGAAAGATTTACCAAAGATGTAGCATTACAAGGAATTTGACAGCATAGGCTAGTATTCAGGAAAAAGTTCCCCCTTTGATTATATCAGCATTTTTAAAAGCATCAGTATCTCTTATTACCATGGATGTGACATGTTCTCATATTCTGATTGGTTGCTCTGTTTGTGATGTTATTCTAGAATTTCATTTGGTTGCTACTTCTTTGGATGTTCATTGGCTGGTTTTACATCCTGGGGCTTTCCAATTTAAACTAATGTTATTTTAACCGTTGTTAGATCAAAACTGTATGTCTTGGAGTCTATACTTCCTAATTAGATTTCTGATATCTTGATTCTCCAAACAATAAATCAAGTCATAAGTCTGTCCATTCCAGTCTGACATTCTACAAATGGCCCTTGAGCTTGTTTGGAAGTTCTAGCAGTGTAGCACATTGTATGTGTATGCCCTGAGTTGCTGTCTGGGATAGTCATTCTCTTTCATGGAGAAGCAGTTTTGGGAGAGAGAGACACACACACATGGAGCACTGAAGGAAAAAGACATATACCCTAGTGAGCCAGATCAAACCTGGTGATCAATGGGGTGGCCAAAGTCATAGTCAGGTTTCCTCAAATCTATGTTTTGATATAAAAATCACCTTAAACTGAAACTAAACTGAACAGTTCTTCTATCAGTTCATCACAAAACCTTGTTTCTATATAGTTATGTTATAGGTAACCATATTTAAGCAACATCAATGAAAGTTATTCCTGACATTATTTATATCTGTTAGGTATCATGTTCTATATTCCTTCATGGTCAGATGGGGGTGCTATAAGCAAATATAAAACTCAGTTTTAAGTTGCCAATTTTAATTATGAGGAATTGGGAAGTGTACTATTTTTACTCCTTCAGATTTCAAAGTAACATGGAATATGATTTAATGCTTAACTTTCCTTCAGTTGTTCATAACTTTTATTTTTGCAGTTTTCCATCTTTCATCTGAAGAGATTGAGAAATCCTACATGAATTCTTTAAAGCAATTTTGTTCAGACTCGGGTCCTCAAAACAAGATAAATAGATTCATTTAAAATAAATTTGCTTCAAAGTCCCATTTATGAAAGACGCTCAGAATTTATGCACAGCATATGGCATTCAAAAGTATGTTCATATCCTACTCTGTCATCTATTATTGTAAAGCTAAACTTTTCCCCATTGAGTTTTGTCTTAGTAGATTTTGACTCATTATTATGTGCAAAAAAGAAATTGTGGCTAAATTACCCAGTAAGTCAAATAATCAGTTGAACAATGATCAATTTACTGCTATACTCTAAAAAGACAGAAACTGAAATGGGATTTCCATATCATTTAAGAAGGCAAAGATAAGAAGCATGGGATTTACCATTATATAACCATCTCATTCTACGGACTACTGTATATTACAAAATCAATCACAAAAAAATAATGTATCCTATTATAATACTAGAAATCAGATTTTTAAAAACAAAGCAATAGTTTTATATCTTTAAACAGATGCTTACCCTTGGGGGCCCAATAATCATGCCTGTCCATCTTGTAAGTGTCATATCTTCATCGTCTTCAAGACCCCAGCTAACTGTTCCATCTCCTACTCCTTTCTGGCCTTCTTCTAGCTCTTCCAGCAGTCGAAAATTACGAGGAACTTTTACTCCTGGAAATAAATCATATTGGACTTTTGAGATTAGAATTGGCTGTTGGCAAAATAATATTGAATGTCTGGACCCAAGTCTTTGATTAGTGTGCTAAACATCTAAACCAGGGGTAGTCAACCTTGGCTCTTTTATGACTCGTGGACTTCAATTCCCAGAATTCCTGAGCCAGCTTAGCTGGCTCAGGAATTCTGGGAGTTGAAGTCCACGAGTCATAAAAGAGCCAAGGTTGACTACCCCTGATCTAAACAGAATAACAGACTTGGAAGGGACCTTGGAGGTCTTCTGGTCTCAACCCTTTGCTCAAGCAGGAAACCCATTTCAGACAAATGGTTGTCCAATCTCTTCTTTAAAATCTCCAGTGCTGGAGTACCCACAACTTCTGGAGATAAGTCGTTCCACTGATTAATTGTTGTAACTGTCATGATATTTCTCCTTAGTTCTGGATTGTTTCTCTCTTTGGTTAGTTTCCATCCATTGCTACTTGTCCTGCCTTCAGGTGCTTTGGAGAATAGCCTGACTCCCTCTTCTTTGTGGCAACCCCTGAGATACTGGAACAATGCTTATCATGTCATCCATAGTTTACAATTAATAATATAATTCTATGAATCCAAATTAAATCCCACTAAATCGAAAGGACTTGTTTTTGTATATATGAGTAGTTAGAAAACAGTGCTGCAGTTAAAAGAAACTATTAGTTTAAGCATCAAAACACATATTAATAATTAGCAACAATAACTATGTTTGTAATTAGTTTGATAACAATCTGCATCCAAAATTATTCTCTATGGAAGATATCCATTTGATTTTACAGAGAAGTTACAAGACCTTAGAAAAGTATTAAAGAATAATTTGAACAGTGATTTCATCTACAACTCATTTTACGTGGCAAATTAACCATGCCTTTCTGCGGCGAAACTATTATGTCATTGCAAGATGTTATAAAGCAGAACAAGTATCTCTAGAACTAAAGCTGTAAATAAACATAGAAAAATAAATATGGCATGACCATTTTCTTATTATAACAAAAAATTAAAAAGCCATTTGCAGTGTGGAGATATAGATAAATGATGCTATCCATTCATAGATTAGACTTGTCGTAACCAAGATTGGGAAAAAGAAAAAAAAGTATGAGGGGATATATACATATACATATACATACACACACACAAAACACATATATACCGTGTTTTCCCAAAAATAAGACCAGGTCTTATTTATTTATTTTTTTGTCTCCAAAAGAAGCACATCTTATTTTCCGGGGATGTCTTCCTCACCTCCAGCTCTGACAGACCCTCCCAGCAGGTCCACTTCTTCTGGGGCTGAAGGAGCAGCTGTGTTCTGCAGTCAAGCCTTTCCAGAAGGCCTATGCAGCCGAGTACCGAGCTATGGATTCAATCCATAGCTCGGTCCTCAGCTGCAGAGGTCTTGCAGAACCGAGCTATGGATTGAATCTATAGCTCGGTACTTGGCTGCAGTGGCCTTCTGGAAAGGCCTGTGACTGAGAAATGCAGGCCTGGCTGAAGAAGATGCTGCAGAAGAAGTGGGCCAGTGAGGAGAGGCCTGGCTGCAAGGTAAGTGTGCGTGGGGCGCACGGGGCAGATCCACACCCCCACCCTAGCTTGATTTTTAGGTGTGTGCCTCGTCCCAAAACTAGGACTTATTTTTTGGGGTAGGGCTTATATTAGGCCCACCTCCAAAAATCAAGCTAAGGCTCATTTTCGGGGTACGCCTTACTTTCGGGGAAACACACAGACACACACACACATATATACATACACAAACCATCTTCTTTCAATAGGTTACTGTTTTGCTCATTACTATACACTGCTGCACAGAATGGAGCAACACTTCACCAAGTTCACAATCTGTTTTCAAGATGTGTGGCATAACAAAGGCTGCCCTGGTTAGAACTGGGAAGCTGTGGCCAGATATTTGAAAAGCACCAAATGGGAAATGCTGTTATGGACAATATTGTATACTATCCTTGAAAGTTATCACCAACATTGTCTTGGAATGCATATCTAATAAGCATTTCAGCTACTTATTTCATAAGTCTAAGGGAACAGGGAAAAAAATCCCAAAGTGTGATTTTTTTCCCATATGCCTGCTGAATTCCTCCTTCAGTTAAAACAGAACAAGTAATAACCATTCTATATTATTGCTAAGAAAAGTACATGGATATGGCCATAGGATCCCCAGGAGTTGATCTTGACTGAAGGAAAAAAACTATATACATAGGTTGGGAGCTTTAACTGTATCTGCCTATTTTTTTTTCTCTAAAGCATTCACAGGTATAAACAAAATTAAGCATTTGTCAGCCATAAAGTCAATATACTATTGCTAAACAAAGTGTTTGTTTCCAATTACACCTGAAATACCATCTGCTCCCCTTTCTAGAAAAACAAGAACTTAATAAACATTATTTTGTTCCTTGGTAACACCAGCATCAACAACTGTAACCTGAGATCAATGAGTTTAAACTGGAAGAGTCTTTGGGAACTGCAGCTAGTATTTCACATATACTGAGAAGTTCCTGTCTCTTTAAATGCAATACTTATGATTCATCCCATTCATTTTATGTACAGAAATACATGCAGTTAGGACCATTAGGGGCCAAGGGTTTGATGAAACAATACAGGCTTGATGTACTAATCGCAGGGGTAGTCAACCTTGGCTCTTTTATGACTCGTGGACGTCAACTCCCAGAATTCCTGAGCCAGCACAGGAAAGAGCCAAGGTTGACTACCCCTGTACTAATGGAATAGTTGGCAAGGTAGAGTCTGCACATATCTCCAGGAGCAGAAAGTTGCACAAAGGAAAAACTGTCTGAAAGAAGCTCATACCCATGAACCTCATGGGGGGGGGGGGTGTCGGGGACTTTCAACATACCCTCTTTCGATGACATAAGTACAGATTCAATCCTGGCAAGGCACAGCTTGACATATTCCAATGCTGTGTGTTTTAGGACTTTAAAGATAATGACTAGCAATTTGAAACTGACTAGGAAGCCTTAGCACTAGTTGCTTGGGAGCTATTCAAATCACTCTTATGGTAACTGCTGTTGTTTTTCTCAGTGTGGCAATTGCCAAAGGGCCAGAAACAAACTCCTATAATCCAGAATTCTGGCTCAGCTGTTGCTTTCCATATATTGCAAAACTGGTATCAGTAGTGGCTAAGATGCTTCTTTTTTTTCTTCTAGTGACTATGTTGATACCATCCATTTACCTCACCCTCCACTAGTGCACACTTTGCTGTCAAAGGGTATGGTTCATTTGCAGTAATTTTCTGGCAGGTCAGTCAAAGTCAATACCAGCATTATCAGCAGAAAACTTCACACAACCACCTCTCCAATTTCATATTCTCCTCATTTATCAGTATAAGGCTTCTCTCCCATCTTTGATTCTATTCAATTACCACTTTCTAACTCTTCCACCTTCCACTCCAGCAAGTTTCATTTCTCTGCACTTAAATCCCTAAGAAATTACACTTTCTTCAAAGTAAAATCTTGCATTAAAACTGACAATCAAAGCCTGATATTGGAATTGACTAAAATACATATTTAACTTGAAGCCATCTTTCAAAATACATTTTAATTTTTTTTTTAAAAAAAAACACATTTTGAACTGTCCCAATATCTCTCAAAGATGCTGAGATCTTATTGCAACATTTTGGGCTAAAATTTAGGCTCTTCTAAGCAGGCCTCAGATTCCATTTAACTGTCATTCTTTCTTCAGTAAGTGGCTTCTGGTAACTTCAATTTGTTATTTTAATGTACGCTGTGTTAAATTTTACTGCTTTTAAAAATGATATAATTTTGTGATTGTATTGACTTTAAGCATGAGCATTACTCATTATTGAATGGTTCCTAAGTGATGCACAAGCATAAAAAATAAGAGATCAGTAATGTATAAACTGAGGAAGTAGAACCTATGGCCCTCTAGATGTTGCAAACTACTGGAGGGAGTGGGGTGGTGGTTATGAAGTGACAAAATGATTGAGGCACCATAACTTTTCAGAGACTTGGCAAAGCTATTTTGAGAGTCTTTTTATGTCTTTTGAATATTTTCAGAAGATACTTGGGATACACTGCTATTGAAATAACTCAAGGTAGAGAGCATATCCAACACACCTTCCTCCTATTTTTTCCACCAC
>NW_015386969.1:485191-529897 GCF_001527695.2 Protobothrops mucrosquamatus
CAGTGGGTCTCCAACCTGTAATGATCTAATCTTTCTAATCCTGAGAGCCAAACCTTGAGACGTCTGCAAGAGCTTGAGACCAAGATAAGACTGGGTCTCACAGCAACAGGGGGCGTGTCAAGTTTTGGCTACTTGGTCTCAGGAGCAGGCATCCAATGGAAACCCACCGGTGGATTCTCCATCTCCTGTACTGGAGAACCCAATTTACCGAGAGGTGGTGTCCTTGTGGTCAGAATGAATCTGAGACCTTATCACATGTATTGTTCTGCTGCTTTCTATGTCAATTTACACGCAGACATACCTTTACCCTACCCGCTAACAAAAACTAAATCTGTTTTGAGGGGAAAGGTGGTTTGTTTCCCATTTGCAGATCAGATGCCTATAATCACCAAGGTGCTAAGTATCTATCTGCAGTGATTTCCATAAAAAAGCATAAAATGTCCTAATCTTGGAGTGATTACATCAACTTTATTTCTTTTTTAATTTATAGTAGTATTTTTTCTCCTTTCTAGTCTTTTCTAGACTCACTGGAGAAGAGCCTAATGCTGGGAAAGATTGAGGGCAATAGAAGAATGGGACGACAGAGAATGAGGTGGCTGGATGGAGTCACTGAAGCAGTAGGCGTGAGCTTAAATGGACTCCAGAAGATGGTAGAGGACAGGAAAGCCTGGAGGAACGTTGTCCATGGGGTCGCGATGGGTCGGACACGACTTCGCAACTAACAACAAGTCTTTTCCAGTAGGTGCAGGCTCTGCTTTTTTTTTCAGATCAACCAAGTGCTGATCCATTGGTTGTGGCAGGAATTGATCGCTTGTAGCCCAAGCCTGATGCCATGGGCTTAGAGTGAGCGACTGGCCTACAGTAACTCAGCCAGTGCTCATGCCTAAGGTGGGACTAGAACTCACAGTCTCCTGGTTTCTAAGCCAGCACCTTAACCAGTATACCAAACTGCCTCTTTTAATTAATCCTTGTTATTGCTATTAAATATATATTATAATAAGAACATTTTATTGTAACTTGTTTAATTTTTTCCTTTCTCCAGGTAATTTCTTATATTTTATATTAGTGTTACACTGCTTTTTGGTACAGATAATCCTCATCTTATGACCCACAATTGAGTCCAGAATTTATTAAATGAGAAATTTGTTAAGTGAGTTTTGTCCCATTTTATGACTTTTCTTGCCACATTTGTTAAGTGAATCACTGCAGTTGTTAAATAATAATAATGATGATGATGATGATGATGGAGTTGGAAGGTACCTTGGAGGTCATGTAGTCCAACCCCCTGCTCAGGCAGGAAGTAACATGGTTGTTAAGTGAATCTGGCTTCCCCATTGACTGCTTGTCGGAAGGTAACAACATGAGTCTGGGACATTGCAACCATCATAAATATGAACCATCTGTCAAGCATCCAAATGTAAATCACATGACCATGGGAATGCTACAACGGTCATAAGTGTGAAAAATTGTCATGTCACTTTTTTCAGTGCTGTTGTAACTTTGAATGGTCACTAGATGAACTGTTGTAAGTCGAGGATTACCAGTATTTGGTCATTGCTTTTGTATATTTTTTTAAACTTGCATTTCATTGACTGTAATTAATTTGAATGACAGCTCTTGACAAAAACATTTCCTACATCTTATCTAATGACTGAATTCATAGATGCAACTAGTTAAGAGTCATTCTTAAAAGTGATAAAAATCAGTAGCTATTAGTTTGCGAATAAGTGTGATGCAGGGAAACTAGATGGCTTCCTTTTGCACTTGATTGGCCACTATAAGAACATAGTGCAGGATTAGATGAAAATGAAGAGAAGGACTAGTGGTGACAGAATAGCAGTGTTCCAATATCTCAGGGGCTGCCACAAAGAAGAGGGAGTCAAGCTATTCTCCAAAGCGCCTGAAGGCAGGACAAAAAGCAACAGATGGAAACTAACCAAGGAGAGAAGCAACCTAGAACTAAGGAGAAATTCCTGACAGAACAATTAATCAGTGGAACAACTTGCATCCAGAAGTTGTGAAGGGCCCAACAATGGAAGTTTTAAATAAGAGATTGGACAACCATTTGTCTGAAATGGTGTAAGGTTTCCTGCCTGAGCAGGAGGGTGGACCAGAAAATCTCCAAGGTTTATTTCTATTCCCATTCCATTCCATTCTATTCTATTCATAGGTCAGGGATCTCATCCGTCAGGCCTCTCTTTATGTCCTTACTGCTAATAGGCCTGTCCCCAGAAAAGTGGGGAAAAACCTTTCCCACAATGTAATGATAAATTGCTTCTTAAGTACCTTAAAGTCCTATCCTGATTACAGAGGTAAGGTCTTGTTTCTGGGTGAGTGCAAAACATCTCGTTTTGAAGTGTTTCTAGCACAAAATGTCATAAAACACTTTGAGTGCAGAACTGCTGTCTTGAATGTGAATCACTTCCAAATGTTTGAAACCGATAATTTCATAACAGTTCTGCAAAATTTCAGATTTAAAATGGTTCAAAATAAAGTATTTTTGCATGCCCTTATTCTTTTCCTAGCTTCACAGTAATAGGAATATTAGGGCTAAGGTAAAGTTCTAGGAAGGTTTGATATAAAATCTGGGAGATCTCTTCTTTGTTGGACCTGGAACAAAAGCCATCTTGTCCTTTAAAAGCAACAGAAAGCTATGTGTGCTAAGAACATGACTATACATGAAAAGGGAAGAATCCAAAATTAAATCAGAAGACATATCCTTGAGAATAACCAGAGAAAATCGCCTGTCTCAACATTAAAAAAAAAAGCTATCATACTGCCCAAGGGCTGAACGGATCTTGAAGTTGACTTGCAGAAGATTTATGTCTATATTAATGCTTTACTGGAACACTTTAATAGGAACAGAATATAACTTGGCAAGATTGTTATTTCAACAAAAAGGTGCAAATTTACATTTTGGTAGTGCCATGCCTGCTTGAGTTATAGGCCTAACTACAACATTAAAAGTCTACAAAGCAGTTAAGTATTTAATGTTTAATTGCTCACTGCCCAAAGTTGGACTAAAACAGTGCTAGGCTGCATTAACAGAGGGATAGAATCAAGATCACGTGAAGTATTAATACCACTTTACAATGCCTTGGAACACTGCATCCAGTTTTGGTCACCACGATGTAAAAAAGATGTTGAGACTCTAGAAAGAGTAGAGAGAAGACCAACAAAGATGATTAGGGGACTGGGGGCTAAAACATGTAAGGAATGGTTGCTGGAATTGGGTATGTCTAGTTTAAGGAAGAGAAGGACGAGGGGGGACATGATAGCAGTGTTCCAATATCTCAGGGGCTGCCACAAAGAAGAGGGCGTTAAGCTATTTTCCAAAGCACCTGAAGGCAGGACAAGAAGCAATGGATGGAAACTAATCAAGGAGAGAAGCAACCTAGAACTAAGGAGAAACTTCCTGACAGTTAGAACAATTAACCAGTAGAACAACCTGCCTCCAGAAGCGGTGAATGCTCCAACACTGGAAGTTTTAAAGAAGAGACTGGATAGCCATTTGTCTGAAATAGTATAGGGTTTCCTGCCTGAGCCCAGGGTTGGACTAGATGACCTCCAAGGTCCCTTCCAACTTTATTATTATTATTATTATTATTATTATTATTATTATTATTATTATTTATTCTGCTCTACTAATATAAATGTTAAGTTGGCAATAAAATTCAAACTGTTTGATCCTTTGGGTATTGCTTTGCCAAGGTTTGCTGATCTAAATAAAGACTTCACTCAAGATTTAAGTCATAACATTTCTTCAAGACTTTGTGGATCCCCTGTGATGACATCGCGGTCCCTCAGGGGCCCGTGGACCATAGGTTGAGAACTATTGCTCTAGGATATGGCCTCCAGTTCTGATCCACTATTTTAGGCTCCATAATTCCCAGATAAATCATCAAGACAATTTTTCTCTAGTGAAAATGCAGTGTCTTTTGAAGGCAGAAATGCATCTCTGCACTATTTTCTATGAAAGGATTTTTATATATTCCTATAGTTTTCAGAGACACTGCCCAGTAAATAAGGGTTAGGAAATAATGCTTTTTAAAACTACATCAAAGTTATAAATATTCATTTTGCACAAAACCCATCTCCATCTATTCATCTGAAACTTGCCAGAATTTGTCATCATAAAAACAATTATGCGTATCAGTAAAGTTATTTTTCCCCTAAAATAAATAAAATTATAAGCACTTTCATTAAAGTAAGAATTTAAAGAAACCTAGCTCTAGTGCTTGTATATTTTTCCCCCCTCAAAACTGAGGAAGATTTGTCACTCAAGAAGAATCTGGGCTTGCAAATATCACTCTGTTCTGTTAAACAGTAAAAGAGTGATGGACTTCAATAATTTTCCAATGCTAGTCAACACAAATCATATTTATGCCTTGGTTGGAGAGGCAAATTTCTAATTCAGTTTAAATGAAACTAGGCTTTTTTCAAAGCACTGAATTAGAACAGAATAAAATCTGGTGGGCACCAAACACTCCTTATGGTTCTTAATATTCCTCTATCATTTCTCAGACAAATGGAGCAAAGCTTTTGAAACAAAGCAATGATTATGCAGCCTTTCAAAACAAGAAACAGATGATCCAAGATCTACAATTTTGGCCACCCTTATTGTCCAGTCTTTTTCCTTATACAAATGGAGAGAAGGCTGCCTGAAGATGCTTATCATTTAGCTTAGTTTCCTTGTTTGTATGTCTGAGGGCACTTGATTCAATTACCTTGTTGAAGCTAAGTAGGCCTGGATCTGAATAGGAAGTGACCTAGGAATTCTATGAGCTTAGAACCTCAAACTGCATTTGGCTTTTGCCTAGCGCAGGGGTAGGCAACCTCGGCTCTTTTATGACTCGTGGACTTCAACTCCCAGAATTCCTCAGCCAGCCATGCTGGCTCAGGAATTCTGGAAGTTGAAGTCCACGAGTCATAAAAGAGCCAAGGTTGCCTACCCCTGGCCTAGTGTTTACTTCCACTTTCTAAAGGACCATATCAAGTAGTGAAGTTGATGATGCTACTCATACAATCCATTAAGACAGTGGTTCTCAACCTTTTTAATGCCGCAACCCCAACCGGTCGTAAGTCGAGGACTAAACCGGTCGTAGATCGAGGACTAAACCGGTCGTAAGTCGAGGACTAAACCGGTTGTAAGTCGAGGACTACCCAACCAGTCGTAAGTCGAGGACTTTCCCTGCCCGGGAGCACCACGCATGCATGGTTCCGCCCCCTGCGCTGGCCGAGGCGTAGCTGGCAAGCGGCAGAGACGGAGCAGGCCGACCACCAGCTGGCCCAGCCCAAGGGAGGTAAGGCACCCGCCGGAAAAGGGAAAAAAAATGGACAAAAAAAAATGGCGGACAAAAAAATGGCGGACAGCCTTGCTTGGCGACCCCCGTGAAATGGTCGATCGACCCCAAATGGGGTCCCGACCCACAGGTTGAGAACCACTGTTGTAGAGCCTCTTTATGTGCTTGTACTCTTTTCTTTTGCATTATTTTTCTTTGGTTTGTTGAGAACCACTGCATTAAGAGCATATTGCAGTAAAAAGCTGGTTAATAGGGCTATGTAGCACTTCAGATACAAAGGCAAAAAAGCGTTTCAGATATGTGCCAAGGGCAGGAAGCTGTGTCACTCCTTATACCCTATGTGGTTTTCTCTCCCTGCAATCACGCAGCAACTGTGGAGAGAGCTATGGTGGTCCCTGGACAAAGCATGGCTGCTTTAAGTAGTTGTGGATAGGTGCAAAATAAGTGCCCCAGTGTGCTCTGAAGCACTTTTTGCCTTTCCAACCAAAACATTACTCAGCGTTACTGATCATGCACTAAAATTTTCCATCCAAAGGCATTCCGAACAAATCAATTTGATAAACACTAAGCAGTTTTATCGTGATCAATAAATGGAATCTTGAAAGTAATAGCCAAATGTTACAAATATTGTATAATAAAAACATAATTTAAATGAAAAACGTACTAGAACATTTTTGGCATCTATTGATTTAACATCTGCCGATTCTGAAAACCACTCAATCTACTTCCATAAACTACATTTAAAAAAACTATATAACATTTATAATATTTTCATATAATACAATTTTATACAAGCTTATGACAAAATATTTTCTGTCTATTTTATCATAAAATGTTCATTTTTCGATTTCTAATTGCCAGATTCAGAGAAATGGAGAACTGGAAGAATTCTAATTTGTATAATTAATGTAGAAGATACACATCGGGTATTCATTTCCAAATATGGACTAAACCAAAGCATTAAGCATTCTTCTATTAAGTTTAATCCTGAAAGTAATTCAGGGGACAGAATATGTTTTTCTTTCTCCCTACCTTCCACAACATCACAGAATAATTTATAATGTGCATTCCCTCCTGTTGACAGCAATGATCAATCAGTTATCTGCATAAGAAAGCAACAGTCTAGCAGAGATCTCCAGCTTACTGTAAGAAGTGATTCTAAATTCTGTTCTTTACTAAGCCTGCATCAGCAATACTTTACTATGTGGTTTCAAGCAGAATAAACAAACTAGCTGAAAAATGTCAGTGATTTGACCACAGATCTATTGCTGCTACAATGTTTGACATTTGCTGTTCCAACAAAGAGACAGCAAAAGAAACAAAAGGGGACTTTACATTACACCTGTCCTGGGCTTTGTATAACGCAGAAAGGAGGGAAAGCAAAACAAAAGTAAAACAAAATGAAAATTATGACAAAGGATAATAGAACACCCACATCTTAATCTGAGTGATCGTCAGAAATCCACAATTAACTTGTGGTAATTAACTCCGAGACTGTTAGCCTGCTCACTATTATTTATTTTCTAACTGCGAATAGAATAAGTATCTACATCATTGTAGAAATTATTCTTTTATATAAAAAAATCCCTGAAAAGAATGGATCCCTATTTTTACCATTGTAAGAAAAAAACTGCGCAACAAACAATATCTGTCAAAAATTAAAAATTAAAATAAAATAAAATTGAAATAAAATATGAAAATAATAAAAATATTTAAAAAGAAACAAAAAAGGGCAGACTCGATGGACCATTAGGGTTTTTTTTCCTGCAGTCAGTTTTTTATGTTTCTAATCTAACCAGAGAAACTAGCAATCAGGTGTGCTCTACAACTCTCTATCCATACCATTTTAATATGCAGAGACTGATATAGCAAGATAGATGTTTGTTTGAAAAATGTTGATAACGGTGTCTATAGCTCCTCTCAGCATAGGCTCTTAAAGGAATTCCTAAATGGTACAGGTAATCCTTGTTTAGCAACTGCTTTGGATAGCAACTGCAGTTACAATGGGAATGAAAAGTAACCTCGTGACCAAGCCTGGCATTCACGGCCTTCACAAGTCAGTGAAGGGAAGCTGAAGTGTGATCATAAGCACAATCATAGTTTCACCTAGTGAGCGCTCTGTCCCTTAACAACCAAGTTGCTGGTCTCAGTTGTGACTAAACAATAATTTGCCTTATTGTTCCCCTCAAATTGAAACTGCAAATCAGCAGCTGAAAATATTATAGATGGATTGAATTGGCTTAGGAACCTGAAATGAAGCAGAATGACTTCTTTATTTCATAACTCCTGTTACGTTTTTTTCATAGCTAGCTCTGTAGTCAAACAACCAAAATGATCTATCTGTATGCATGGACATCACCAGATGGAGTACACAGAAATCAGACAACATTATTACTAAAGAAGCTCATCTACAGCATCAAAGACATAGCCAGGTGCTGACTGTGGAACAGATCATTAACTTGTTATGTGCCAGTTCCAGTTAAGTTAAAGAAGAAAGCCAACCAGTTTCCACAACATGATCTTGAGCATATATCCACCATTTTTAAAAGAACACCAGGGAGCACTTTGAAGTCTTGAATTTAATTAGTAGAGAATCACAGGAAGTGTGGAATGAACTTAAAGAAGTTGTTAAAGATTAATATGGAAATAGAATGCCAAAAACCCAAAAGCAGAAGAAAACAATCTGGGTATCAAAATAAACTGTGGAAATTGCCAAGAAGAAAAGAGAAAGACAAAAATTTCGAAAAGGAACTGAAAAAGAGTTCCAGAAAGCTGTGACAAAGGACAAGAATCAAGTATATTATTGCAACAAAATCTGTAAAGACACTGAAAATGGAAACAGATATGGAAAAACAAAGAAAATTTTCTGAAAGATCTGTGAATTCAGAAGGAAATTCCATTTTTGAATTGGTATGGACACCAATGGACAGAGTATCTAATTCAAAACAGATCAAAGATGGATGGAGTATTCTGAAATACTATAAAGATGTCAACATCCAAAATACCTTAAAAGATATTCCCTACTTACAAGAACTTCTAATACTAAAAGATAAAATTAGATCAGCACTCTGGTTATTATCAAGTAAGAAGGCTACAGGAACTGATGGAATACCCAAAGAAATGTAGCAAGCAATAGAAGAATCAATAAAGGTCCTAACGAAGCTATGCCACCAAATCTGTAGAACAAGACAGTGGCCAGCCAATTGGAAAAAGTCAATTTACATCCCAATACCAAAAAAAGAGACACAACAGGGTATGCTTCACATGCTGGCAAAATAAAGCTTAGGATCATCCAACACACATTAGAGGCCCATGTGGAAAAAGAGAAACCAGGCATTTAATCTGGTTTTAGAAAAGACCAAAGAACATGAGACATTATTGCTGATACACCCTGGATAATTGAAAAAGTCAAGAATACAAAAAAAAGGTCAAATAAATATTTTGTTGATTATAGAAAGGCTTTGGTTTGTGTTGATGATGTCAAATTGTGGAATGTCCTTTAGAAAAATTCAGAATATTTCACTGTTCTCATGCAAAACCTATATGCTGGTCAGAAATCCATAGGAGGACAGAGCATGACAAAACAGATTAGCTCTGGGATGGCACAGGAGTGGGACAAGGCCGTGTGCTCTCCTCTTATTTATTCAAACTATATGCTGAATATGTATTAATGGAAGTAAAATTTGAAAAAAAAAATAGGTAGTCCTCGACTTAAGACTACAATTACGACCAGAATTCCTATTGCTAAGCAAGGCTGTTGTTAAGTGAATCATGCCTGATTTTACAACCTTTTTGCCATGGTTGTTAAGTGAATCACTGCAGTTAAGTAAAGGAAGGAACTGTCAGAAATACATGCTGGTTGCCAAGTGCCTGAACGCTGATCAGGTGACACTGGGAATGCTGCAAGAGTCCTAAATGTAAGGATCTATTGCAGTGTTTCTCAACCTTAGCAACTTTCAGATGTGCGGACTTCAACTCCCAGAATTCCCCAGCTGGCTGGATGGCTGGGGGAATTCTAGGCGCTGGAAGTCTGCATATCTGAAAATCGCTAAGGTTGAGAAACATTGCAATAGATCCTTATACCTTTTAAGGATCCTTACACTTTTTAAGCCACTTTTTTCAATGCACTGTAACTTCAAACAGTAGCCAAATGAATGGCTGTATTTTTAGGTTTACCTGTAGGGTTTTTAAATTGAAGGAATAAACATTAATAAGCTGTACTACTCTGATAGCTGAAAATGCATAGGATCTGCAAGCTCTATTAATGAAAGTCAAGGATCACAGTGAATAAATGTGACTAAGATTAAATATAAAGAAGACTAAATGACAACAGGTAGAACAACCAGTCTTAGAATTGGTAATGAAGATGGATACTTTCTGCCTTTTATGATCAACCATCAACATTAAATACATCAAGAAATACATTGCAGGCTAGAACTTCGTAGAGCAGCCATGAAGACCTTGGAAAATATATTCAGATTCTATAATATCTATATCTAAAGAGATCAGAATTGTGCAAGCCATGGTGTTTCCTGTGATAATCGGTGTAAATAAAAATTAGCTTTGAAGAAGCAAGATATGAAGAATCTTGATGCTTTGGTGTTGAAGAAAATTCCTGAGAAAACTGTGAAAAGCCAAAAAAAAAAAACCCCAAAACAAACAAACCAAAAACAAACAAAACCCAACAAATCATCAAACAAATGGACCCAGAGTTCCCACTCAAGGCACAAATGACCAGGATAAAATTACCCATTATCCAAAGGCCTGGAGCTCCCTATAGAAGCCTCAAATGCTGGGAAAAGTGGAATGAGAAAGAAGAAGGAAAACCAGCAATAAGGTAGGTGGACTCAGTTACACTGGCAATGGGTGCGCAGCTGGAAGCAATAGAGGACTAGGTCAGGGACAGACTGCCATAGAGAAAATCTATCTATGGATTTCTAAGAGTTGATCCCTACTTGATTGCACGTAATCAATTAATCAATCAACCCTTCACAAGATGGAAGGGATTCCCATATCAGAATATTTTATGAAACAGACCAAACTCAAGTCTTTCTGCATCATAAATCAGTATCCAAGATAGTGTATAGAGCACTGCCACATCTTATAGCTTTAGGCCAGTAATGCAAAGTTGTTGTATCAAGAACAAAGTCCAATATGCTGGTACAAAGGTCGAAAATAAAGATCTCAGTGTTTCAAATGTGGCTGTTGAAACAGTAGGTTTGTAGAAAGATTTCTAAAATACAACTTCCAAGCAGGACATCTGACCAGAACAATGGAACTACTTCCAAACTTCTAAAAAGAATGCTGATACTAACAACAGTAGTATTATGAATTAACTTAAAATTTTTCATTTCCTAATTCAAAAATTGTTGCTATTGCTGCTATATATTTTTGTTGAACAGAATTATCTGCTCAGACAGGGAAACCTGAGAAACAATGTGATACAGTGGTTAAAATGCTGGATCTGAATTTAAAAAAACAGCATATCTTTGGCCATTAACAGCATCTCATTTTATCTCTTTCTCAAGAATTATGATAGAAGGAATTAAATCCATGAAAAGAAGATGCAAATGTAATAAATATCTATACGATCATGTAACTTTATTATAATTACAATTTTATACCCTTTTAAAAGATAATATTCTCAAAGCAGTTTACAAAATAAAAGTATAGAATACAACAAACTAAAAACATGATACAAATAAAAATAATAATTAAGTGTTAAAATATAACAGAGAAAACAGTGGAATAAAACCTCCAAGGATTGAGAACAAATTAAGGGGATGGCAGATCCTGTCTTTTGTCCCTACTCATCTGACAGATCTAATTGGCAGGCACATGAGAGAAGGCTTCCAAAGCTAATCTTAGCATTCAGACAAGTTCATACAGGTTTAGGATGGTATGCTACTTCCTTTGTCAGTGGGGTTTTGGATTATCAAACAGTGTGCAAATACAACTTCAGAGTAGTGCATAAGCCAAAGAAGCATTTGAACATACTATTCTAGTGAACTCTGAAGAATAGTATTTTATTGTAAAACTAAAGAACAACCATTTTGGTTGTGTTCAGGAATACATTACATTCAGTGATATAACAAAATGATTTTGAAACGAATTAAAAACTTCATGCATTTGGATAACATACATCCTAAGCATGACTTATCAGATACAAGCAATGCAAAGATAGCTATATCAAATCAATTGGTCAGCTTCAATCAGACACATTACATTTAAACCAAACCATGGATGACTATTTTCTGGCTGGGTTGTTGGGGACAAGGTAAGCCAATAGTTGGAAGCAGGAATGTTCACTGATATCCAGATTGGTCTTTGCTGTATTGTTCAACAGGTCCACTATAAATACAATCAAATAACAAAGATGTCAGGCATCACCCCATTACCACTATCAAAATACAGGATGAGACAATTCTTGATTTCCTTCATGTCAGGGGGAAAAGAAAATCTAAAGTGGCCCAAAACTGCTTTGACAACAAAGCGGTTAAATCAGCATTAAATGCAATGTACTTATCTTTTGATTTTTATTTAAAATTATCACTAAATAGACTATAAAGAGCAGTTTTATAAACCAAAATAATTACCAGTTAGACTTAATTTCTTCTATATAAATTTCAAACTGAAAACTAAAATGCAGGAAAGAGAATAATTTTTATGAACTCAAGTGAAAGATTTGTTACCTGTTCTACTGGGTACATGCATATCATTAGCAAATGTGACCTAGATATTCTTTCTCTTCCAATTTATGTGATGTGTTTCAGTCTATGACCAATCATTTTCTCCAAAATGAAGACCAAGAAATAGCTACTTCCTCTAAAGATACAGTAGATCAGATTCCTACCCTAAAAGATGCTTCTTTCCTCTACTGCCCCAGCATAGGCAAGCTACTGGATAAATTACAGCTTGGTGATTTGGCACCTTTCTTGTACAGAGAGATTCCAGCTGGATCAGATAGTAAATAAACACTTTAGACTCTAAGGACAATCAATTAATTAGAATATTTAATCTTAACCTAAATGGACAAGTACAGTAGTCTAATCTCATAGAAGCCAGTTATCTATATTAATGTTGATGAATAAAGGATGTCTTTATTAGGCTGGAGTCATTGTGAACTTTCACAAAAATAATTGTCAATAAATAGGATTTATGAATCAACATTCATAGGACTGCATAATTAATATGTTAGCATTTCTTATCACTTCACTTATATAGACATCAGGACAAAGATATTGGGTTGCCACAGAATGCTTTTTTACTAAAAATGTTTGCTTTAGAAATATATTTATTCTTTACCCTCTCATTTGAAACAATTATCTCCATAGAGAGCTCTCAACACCCAAACCTCTTTGGTCACTTTTTCAACAGAAAGGAAATTCCATTTTAGGGATGGAAGCTTTTAATTTGGCAAAAAAAAAAATTGTTACTCACTCTTATGAAGTATTATGTAGAACAAGTTTTTCAACATTTTATTTGGCATCAGCCCTTTCTGAACCCATTATTAACTCATTGAGACCCTATTAAGAATTATTAAGAATATCATGTGATCTACATCAATGCTGTCCAAATCCGAATCTCCAGACATACTGGACAATTTCCTCCATTTATTTGCCTAATATCCTTTTAAGCCATCACTACAACTTCTGGCAATAATGTTTACAACTTTGTGCTGTAGACAAAGATGTAGGTTTCCTGGAAAATTTTGAATTGGGAAAAAATTTCTACACAAATAAATTTGTTACCAGTAGTATCTACCCACCTGAGCAATTACTTTCCCCAGAGACAATCCTTTCCTAATCAAGCTAGGAACCACCCCACCATGTGGCTTATATGCAAAATATATCAGTTAGCTACTTCTTCTTTTTCTCTACATTTTCTCTGATAATAAACCGAGACAGGAAAAGCTATGGGGAAGTCACAAGTTATAATTGGAATATAATGTTATTTGAACTCTCATCAAATTCAGTGAATGGTAATAAGCAGTTGCAGAATAGAAATCTTGTCTGTAAACACCTCAACAGTCTCCAGATTGTCCTCATAATCTCTGTTGCTTACAACAAGCCAGCAAAGACTGAACAGTCTTCTTAAAACCAACTGAAAGCAAACAGTAGTATTTAAAAACTTGGCTTGAACACAGACAACCAAGGTCGAAATCCTATCCAGCTACAAGGTTCCCTCAGCAATCATCTCTTCAATCATAGATCTGTCAAATAACAAACATGTATAATTCACGTCTAAAACATTGGATTGTTTTAGGGAATCATCACTTTTGCAAAATACAGAATAACGAGTTTGAAAGGATCTTGGAGGTCTTCTAACCCAACCCCCTGCTTAAGCAGGAGACCCTATACTATTTTAGACAAATGGTTGTCCAATCCCTTCTTAAAAGCCTCCAGTGTTGGAGCACCCACAACTTCTGAAGGCAAGCTGTTCCACTGGTTGATTGTTCTTACTGTCAGGAAATTTCTCCTTAGTTCTAGGTTGCTTCTCTCTTTGTTCACTTTCCATCCATTGCTTGTCTTGCTTTCAGGTGCTTTGGAGAATAGGTTGACCCCCTCTTCTTTGTGGCAGCCCTTCAAATATTGGAACATTGCTATCATGTCGCCCATAGTTCTTTTCACTAGACTACATACCCAATTCCTGCAATTATTCTTCATATGTTTTAGCCTTCAGCCACACACCCCCAATCATATTTGGTATTGTTGTTGTTGTTGTTGTTAATTGCGAAGTCGTGTCCGACCCATCGCGACCCCATGGACAACGTTCAGGATTTATTTATAAAATTTATTGGCTGCCCATCTTACCTCAGGGTAACTGAGATTCTATGATGCTGGGAATGACAGAGTGTATTGGGCTCACAATAAAAAGTAACTTCCTACTAGTGGAACCTACAAAGATCTTACTAAACGTTTACCTAAATGGACGTTCTTATACCTTCAATTAGGACTTGAACTTCAAAAACCATTCAAGTAATGTCAGTGGAGAATATATGCAACTCAGGGTTCAATGATCAAAAGGCACAGAAGGCAAACAGCCCTCTGGCAATTATCTGGGCCTTATCCTCCACCCTTCAAGATGCACTGCTTCTGAACGTGGAAGTTCCAAAAAGCTGCCAGAGTTATTATATACATTTCCTCCCGCATCCCAACCATTTGCTTTTTCTAATTTCTGGTGTAAAATGGGCAAGCTCCAATTCCCATCATCCATATAGCAGGGGATGATGGGAGTTGAAACCCACCAGCTCTACACCTAAAGGAACCTGTCAAGTCTCCCTAGAAGGTTTCCTTAGACCAGGGGTAGTCAACCTTGGCTCTTTTATGACTCGTGGACTTCAATTCCCAGAATTCCTGAGCCAGCTTAGCTGGCTCAGGAATTCTGGGAGTTGAAGTCCACGAGTCATAAAAGAGCCAAGGTTGACTACCCCTGCCTTAGACTCTCTCCACCTCTGATCGTTCCTTTACCAACAGTCCCTCTCCCTTCCCTTCCATCTCCCCCCCACCATGGGCTCTCCTGCCACACCAACAGGCTGCTCGCCCCCTTCTAGCCCAGCCTCAACCAAATCGCCCCTTCACCCATTCCTCGGGGATACTGACTCCCCAGGCCACCGCCCCTCGCTACGGCTCCCGCGCCTGGGCTGTCAAAACACGGCCGGCCACTAGATGGAGGTAAAGATTCAATACTTCCTTGTCTCTCCTTGCTAGCACCCTGCCGGTCGCCTAGATGGGTTCCAGCCCATATACGGCAGCATGACCCTCGGGCCCCAGACACACCCAGCCGGCGAGCCCGGCTGGTTGGGAGCCCGCGGGGACGCCTTCTGAGTCCCCCTCTCCCAGGAGAAGCCAGCCCCGCCAGAGCTGCCAACCCCCTTTCCCTCCCCGCCGAGGAGCGCCTTCCTCTCACGGGCCAAGCTGGCCTGGACTACCGGTCCCCGCTCACCCGAGCCCGTGGTGGCCGCCATCTTGCGCCGCTGTCGCTCCAAGGCCGCCCTCCCCACCGCCCACGTCACTTCAACGCGGGAAGAGAATTGCTGCTGCGGCTAAGGCAAGTGGCTGCGGCAGCCGGAGAGCGGGCGGGCGCAAGACAGGAAGAAAAGGCGACAGCCGCAGGCCACCCAGACCAAAGCCTCTCCGCTTCTGAGTTGGTGCTTGTTTTTCTGGTGCAAATATACTATTTGGAAACGAGCACATCCGGGAGGGCAAGTTTCACTCTCTAATCAGCCCTTGTAGGGAGTTAAAATTTGGGAGCAGCTACAGAAGGGTATTTTTGAGGGGGGTGGGGTGTTGGAAGAAAAAAGATTGGTGGAAAAAACTGCTGCCGGAGTAAATCTCTCTAGCTTGAATTACGGAGATGTAGAGCCCAGGCTGGCATAATAAATCAGGAAGCACGAAAGCGACCTAATAGCCAATATAAGACTTTCCTTCCTGAAAGCCTAATTTCTAGTTGGTTTGCCTAATACGTAGTTTCATGCGAAATGCCTGTCCTATTATTGCACAGAAATTAGCCCCTCTCCTCATCGCCAGTTTTATATTGGATATGTCTGCACACAAAACATGAAAACGTATTTTCTGTAGAATGCGGCAGTTTGGTGTTAGGTTGATTGTGGATAATAAGGAAGGTGGTCCATCGCATTTGAAGGACATGAAGTTTGGATCGTAAGTAAAACAATGGTTTCAAAATTCTCATATTTGAGAAATCTAGTAAGTATGTTACAAAAGACCAGTGTCTCCTCAATCTTACAATTTTTTAAGATGTTTGACTTCAGCTGTCAGAATCCTCCAGCCAGGCATGCCTCCTGAGAAATTCTGGGAGTTGAAGTTTACACATGCTAAACCTAAAGCCTCTGAGGTTGAGAAATACAGGCAGTCCTCCATTGACAACAGTTTAGTGACCGTCCAAAGTTACAATAGCAGTGATTTATGACCATTTATGACCACAGGACCGTTGCAGTGGGACCCCTTCCTTGAAAATAATTTTGTGCCTTCGAATCAGTATTGACTGCTGGTGACTACATGGACAAATCTTCAATTTTCTTGGAACTTTTTAAAACGATTTGCCTTTGCCTTCTTTTTCCTTCTAAGGCTGAAAGAGGGGGACTGCCCCAAGGTCGTCCAGCCGGCTTTGTGCCTAAGGTAGGATTAGACTCATCATCTCTGGGTTTCTGGCTGGATGTCTTTAAACACTGTTCCAAATCTCCATTCAAAACCTAATCACCAGGATTAATAATTTTCTGTATTCAAGTAAAACTGACCCATTAAAACAGAAATTCAGAGGTTATTTAAGGATTCTCCACATACTTCCACAATGGGTGCGTTGACTTAAATGAAGCCCCCTTCTCAAAATTGCTATGATGTAGATAGGAAGGTTCACTCTGGGTGGCTGTGCCTAGTTGATCTTGGCTAATCTCCAAATAAAAAGAAAAAGGCCTAAGTAAATCAGAACTGTTTAGTTTGAAAACTAGTTAGGTAGAAAATCTATGTGGGTAGGTTTTCCCAGACTAGGTTAGAAAAACATCCTGTAGAAAGGCAAACCACTTTCACACTGTTGCTACCAAAATTACATGACTGTGTCTGTGTTATTACCAGGAGTTGACCTCAGTCGGAAAGTCTTTTTAGATCAGAAGAACGGAGCAGGTTGAGTTCAAATAAACCTGGCACTACTCAGAATGTTAAAAGGCTCTGGAAATATATATTTTACAACATCTGGCCAAAATAGCCAAGGGAAGAGAGCTCTAAGAAGACAATAAAATCTACTAATGGTATATACCAGTGCTATCAGCCTAGCAGCTTGAAGGTATGTGGACTTCAGTGGTTGAAATTCACACATCTTGAGGATACCATGGTTGAGAAAAAATGATGTATACAAAGAAAAGATGCTGCTTGATTCCTATGGAAACTGTCCACTTTCCCAGTGAATACGGTTCCAAACCATCAATACAAATTAAACTGGGATTTGTATGTTCTAGCACAGAGGTTCCCAACCGGGGGTGCTCGCTCCCCCTGGGGGTACAAGACGATATTCCAGGGAGTGCGAAAACTTGGGTTTAGAAGTTTCAAAATTATTTTTTATGTTCACGTCATTCAAAATTTGTTTAAGTAAGTTTATTACTTTTGTAAAGGGTGCGAGAATATATCAAAAAGTGTTCTAGGAGTGCAGGGCATAGAAAAGGTTGGGAACCGCTGTTCTAGCAGAAATCATGGAATCTCAGAGGGTGTTTGCTGAAGTCCTGCTGTAGTCCCAGTGCAAAACTGGGAGGTTGAAAATTTCTGATCATACTTCCCCATCTTTGGACTATTTGGCCCTTCTGTAATATCACTGGGGAAGGAATGTAAACCACCATCCTTACTGAAACCCTCTAGGGAGAATTAATTCTGAACGTCAGAAAATTACTGACATAGAACAACCCATATATATTATAACTGCAGCAGTTCACATGCTATGGTTGCACTTGTGTTAAAACCTCAGTGGGAAAGCTAGAATTTTGACTTCCTGTTTTCCTCAGGAATTCAAATTAAAATATCCCTGACAGATTATTGATATCCACTTTACCACAGCCAATGAAGAGATCAATTCCACTTCTATAAATCACTGATTCCATTGCTAGCTGCTCTTCCTGTTAAGAAAGTTTTTAACACACATTCAGCTGGAATCTGCCTTACTGGAATCCAAATCCATTATTTTGTGTGCTGCATTCGAGGAAAAAGGATTGGTTCCCACCTTGATACTTTTCTGGAAAACCCTGAAAATGTCGTTCTGTCAGCAGACCTCGGGATCCCAGATTTATATGGAGCTGATCAAATGGCTGGTTTGTGTTTGTTGCTGCAATGAGAGGGTGAGGTTATTTGGAGTTTATACTGTGGATTTTTAATGTTGTAAGCTGCCTGGAATCAATGTGTGTGAACTGGACATACATCTAATGTTCTTTAGTAAATAGATAAATTCAGGAATGATAGAAAATAGATCTTCACCCTCTTCTGTATAACTTCATTTCAGATATTTGAAGAAGACTATCAGATTTCCACTTTATTTTTTTCAAAGGCAAAGCATGTCTAGCTCCTTCAAGCCTTCTTCACTAGATTTAGTTTTCATTCTCTTTAATTGTTCTTCAACAGCTCTTAGTCCTTAGAGCAGAGATGGCGAACCTTTTAGAGACCAAGTGCCCAAACTGCAACCCACAACCCATTTATTTATCGCTGGGTGCCAGGTGGGCGTGGCCCACTGGGTGGGTGTAGCTATGGTGGTCATGGCAGATTGGGTGGGAGTGGCCAAGGTGGCCGTGATCACCTCGATGTTGCTCATGGGGAGGGACGCCTCTGGGGGCCGGGCAAGGTTGGGGGAGATCCAAGGGTTCTCTGCCAGGTGGGGCGGTGGGCAGAAGGCTCGTCCTGCGGGGTGAGGCGAGGCAGGATGGGGGTGCCATTGTCACAGGGCAAGGTGTGCCAGGGGCAGGGGCAGCTGCTGCCTGACACCATCGACCCCTGCACACAGAGGCCAGCGAGCACATGGGTGCTGGGATGCATCCGGCCATGTGGGACCTCGGCGAGTTAGCGGGCGTCTGGTTGAAGAGGGACGGCCGTCATCTCCAGGGCATGGCCTGTGCCCACAGAGAAGGTTCTGAGTGCCACCTCTGGCACGCGTGCCATAGGTTCGCCACCACTGCCTTAGAGCTTGGTGTCACACCGTCCGATGACGTCTGAGAAATACCAAGGACGCAGGAACGATGTGCATTCAGTGGAAGTTTATTTCAACCTGAAACAAAGTCAGCACTGGGAGTGGTTTGCTCCCAGTGCTGTAAATAGAGGTGCCACGCCCCATCATCCCGCCCCCAACCACAAGCCAGCATCCGCCCTGCACTGATAAAGGTCCCCTTAGTCCAGCCCCGCCCCTCCCCGGAGTCAGTCATGCTCCACTGCCTCGCCCGGCTTTCCTTTCCGGCAGCTCCCTGACCGCCAAAGTCCCAGGCCGGTTCCAACTGTTGCTCGGGCTTCGGAGCTCCACCGCGGTGTGTATTGGCCTGCTGGCGCGGTTTCTCCCCCTCCGCAGCCTTTCCGGCCTGGCCCAGCTCGGTTACAGCGTCCTCGGCCTCTCCGGCGCTTTCGGTGGAGGCCTCGGCCTTGCGCAGCGTTGCCCGGCTCCGCCCCGTCGCACGGAGCCTCCGGCGCTCCCCCTTCGTCCGTCTGCGGCGGCCCGGGTTGTTTCGTGCCTGGCTCGACGGGTCATGCCACGGAGAGCAGGCAGGAGGGGGGGAGGGTCGCCGCTGGAACCCCAACGGTGAGACGCGCTGGCCGAGGGGTTTCCGGGAACGTGCTGGGCAGCGGCGGGCGGTAGCGGCGTTTCGGCGGGGCGGCGGCGGCTGGCTTCCCCGGGCGGGTTCCCAAACCCCGCTAGCGGATGGCACGCCCGGTGGGGCGTGACATGCGGCCCCCTCTACCACGGCTCCTCCTGGAAGAGAAACAGATGAACACTTAGCACCACGTGCCACTGCCCCTGGCTTGCCCGGGTGTTTATGATGAAACGCCCGGACTAGCCGAGGGGCATGTACGTCCTGCTCCCCAACCCATGATGCATCGGTGAGGGGGTATCCTTTCCATTGAATTAGGTATTGCACCCTTCCCCAGCGGACTCTGGAATCCAGGACCTCTTGCACCTTGTTCTGCGACCCGGTGACCGGTCCCGGTGCTGTTACTGGTTGCGGGGGTCCGGTAGCTAATTTTAAAAGACTCCCGTGGAACACGGGATGTATTTTGCCCAGGAAGGGGGGTAACCTCAGGCGGACCGTCACCGGGTTGAGTACCTGGACTATTTGGAACGGTCCGATGTACTTAGGACCCAGTTTTCTGCAGGGCACCCGGAGTTTGAGATATTTTGTGGCCAGATATACCCAGTCCCCCACC
This sequence comes from Protobothrops mucrosquamatus, assembly GCF_001527695.2. Taxonomy (NCBI): domain Eukaryota; kingdom Metazoa; phylum Chordata; class Lepidosauria; order Squamata; family Viperidae; genus Protobothrops; species Protobothrops mucrosquamatus. The sequence goes on from NW_015386969.1 coordinate 505,395, forward strand.
TGGAAGGGCCCTTTTTTTATCGGCCTGCGCCTTTGCAGCCACTTCAGCCTTGAGTAAAGCCTCTTTAACCCTTCCCCAGAGGCCTGCTACCCTTGTTGCCCATGTTTGTGGGGTGTGTGGAGTGACCGTCCCCTGGGGCCACTCGGGGATGGGAACAAACTCCACCCCATGTACCACCCGGAAGGGAGTGAACCCTGTGCTGCCATGCACAGTGTTATTGTAGGCCACTTCCGCAAATGCCAGGAGGTCCACCCAATTGGTCTGCTGGAACGTCACATAGCTGCGGAGGTAGCGTTCCACCATGGCGTTCGCTCTTTCCGCTGCCCCGTTGGTGCTGGGGTGGTACGCCGAGCTGAGGCCCTGGGAAGTTCCAAGGAGCTGGAGGAAGTCCCGCCAAAAGCGTGCCGTGAACTGCACTCCCCGATCCGAAATAATACGCCGAGGCACCCCGTGCAGACGATACACGTGTTGGACGAACAGTCGGGCAAGCCGTTGGGCTGACGGCAGGCCCCTGCACGGAATGAAGTGGGCCTGCTTCGAAAACAGGTCGATGATAGTCCAAACAACGGTGTAGCCGTGGTTATCCGGTAGGTCAAGGATGAAGTCCATAGCCAGCACTTCCCACGGCTGTGTTGGGTCGGCCACCCTTTGTAACAGGCCCATCGGCTTCCCCACCCGGGGCTTCGCAGTGGCACAAACGTGGCAGCCCTTCACATATGTTTCCACATCCGGTTTCACTCGGGGCCACCAGAACTGACGCCGCACCAGATGTAATGTCTTAAGGAACCCAAAGTGTCCGGCCTGCTTGGCGTCGTGACATCGTTGGAGGACGGTATGCCGTAGGGCCTCGGGGACGTACAACTTGTCCCCCCTCCAGGCTACCCCCTCCCTCAGTGTTAAGAGACCTGGATGGTCCCGCAACCAGGCATCGTTCTGTATAGCCGCCTGCAGGTCTGGGAGTACACCCTCCGCCACTGTACATGGGGCTGCTCGTTCAGTCTTTTGGTTGTAGGGAGGCATGATCGCTTGCACGACCTCTTCACGTTTGCTGTGGTACTGGGGCATACGTGACAAAGCGTCCGCAAGGAAGTTCTTTCCCCCTGGTACGTATTTGAGGGTGAACCGGAACCGAGTAAAGTATTGTGCCCATCTGACATGTTTGGGCGACAGGCGTCGGGGTGTTTGTAACGCCTCGAGGTTTTTATGGTCGGTCCACACCTCAAACGGCACGGCCGCCCCCTCCAACAAGTGTCTCCACGTTGCCAGTGCCCATCTGACAGCAAAGGCTTCCTTCTCCCATATAGCCCACCCCCTCTCTGTTGTGGTGAACTTGCGGGACGTGTAAGCACATGGTTGGAGGACCCCCTGTTCATTCCGTTGGAGAAGCACTGCGCCGACGGCCACGTCGCTGGCGTCTGCTTGCACAATGAAGGGGGCATCGGGCTGCAGGTGGAGCAGCACGGGTTCCTTGGCGAACAAGGCTTTAAGGTCCTCGAACGCTTTTGGGCATGTCAAGGTCCATGCCAACGGCTGATCCGGTTTTGGCTTACCGGCCAAATGCTTTGTCCGTAGCAGTTCCGTTAACGGATGGGCGACGGCAGCAAAGGACGGTATGAACTGCCGGTAGAAATTAGCAAACCCCAGGAAGCTTTGCAACTGACGATGCGTCCTGGGGGCTTGCCACTCCAACACTGCTTGTACCTTGTGGGGGTCCATTTCCACACCGTCCCCTGAAATGCGGTATCCCAGGTAGTCCAACCTAGACTGGTGAAACTCACACTTCGAAATCTTCACGTATAGGTGCGCGTCGAGGAGCTTCCGTAACACCTGTCGTACCAGATGGACGTGTTCTTCCAGGGTATCGGTGTATATCAGAATGTCGTCAAGGTACACCAGCACCCCGCGGTACAGGTGCTCATGCAACACCTGGTTGATTAGCTGCATGAAGACCGCGGGGGCCCCTGTAGCCCAAACGGCATCACGCGGAACTGGAAACTGCCGAGGGGACAGTTGAAGGCCGTCTTCCACTCGTCCCCGCTCCGTATTCGCACTCTGTAGTACGCCTCCCGCAGGTCCAGTTGGGTAAACACCCGGCCCCTACCTAATTGGGCCAAGTCCTTCATCAAGGGGAGGGGGTACAGGTGTTCCACACAGACAGCATTGAGGCCCCGGAAATCAACACAGAGACGAAGGGACCCGTCCTTCTTTTCCTTGAACAGGACCGGGGCAGCAACTCGGGAATGGGCTGGCTCGATGAACCCCCTTGCCAGGTTTTGGTCGATATACCGCCGCAATTCCTGCAGTTCCTTGGGCGCCATGGCGTACATTCGGGGCTTTGGCAGTTTGGCCCCCGGTATCAGTTCGATCCCACAGTCGGTTGCTCTATGGGGCGGTAGTTGGTTGCACTCCTGTTCGCTGAACACGGCTGCCAGGTCGTTGTATACGGCCGGGAAGGAGTCCTCTTGTGCCCCCATCGACTGGGCGGTGGCCGCACCACCCGGGGGTTGGACTGCTGCCGTCTGCCTCGTGACCCGTGCCCTGGCGCCCTGCTGCGGTGGCTGGGGCCCAACCCCAAGCTGGAGTTTCCGGAAACCCCCCTCCCACCACATGGTTGGGCCCCACTTGTCCAACCAGGCGAGGCCTAGAATCACTGCCTCTGTCATAGCTGGAGCAACAATGAAGCGAAGGACCTCCCAATGACCCCCCAACTCCATACGGACAGGTTCGGTAACGTGAGTGGCTGGCCCCCCCCCAACAAGGACCCGTCCACCTGCTCGAACCGAACAGGACGGGACAGCCGTTGCAGGCGGATGCCACCCTCTTTCGCGACTGTCCTGCTAATTAGGCAACGGGTGCACCCGGTGTCTACAAGGGCCCGGTAGCCCCTTCGCACCCCTGTCCGTGGGTTGGTAAGGGTGATGGGCAGCACGAAGGGGCTCACCGGTTCACTCACCATCGGGTCGTTTGCCACCTCGTCTTCACTGTCGTCGGGACCTCCTTGGTACCGTGCGATTGCCCGGGTGTCCTCCTCCATCGGGTCTGCTCGCTGAGGCATCGGGGTTGCCAACTGCTTAGCCGCTCTTGATTTCTCGGGGCCTCTCTTCGGGGTCGGGGTGGCTCGTCCGGCCGCAGGAGGGCCTCGCGGAGTGGGGGCTGGGCACTCAGCCGCCCGGTGTCCCGGCTGGTTGCACCGGAAACAGCGGAAGGAGGCTCCTCCAGGCGTGGCTGGTGGTTTCGGCGGGCCGGCCTGTGGTGCGCCCTCTCGTTGCCTCCCCAACGGCCGTTGGGGTCGGCTGGTGGTCGCACCCCCTTTCTGGCACTCCCTCAACCCAGTATCCAATTCGATGGCCACCTTGCACCAGTCCCGTAGCCGGTTGGGCACCCCACAGTACACACAGGCTTGGCGTAATTCATGGTCTAGGCCCGCTCGAAAATGATGAACCAGCAACCGGTCTGGCCACACCGAACTCAACCGGCCTGCCAGCCGCCGGAAGTCCCGGACATAGTCCACTGCAGCCCGGCCCCGCTGCTTCAGCGCCAGTAACTCTGCCTCTGCCCGCTGGAGACGAGCAGTGTCCTCAAATCTGGCATGCAGGGCTTCAAGGAACAGGCCGGCATTGCCCAGCTCCTGGGCGTGGTCACTATAAAGATCGGCCGCCCAAGCCGCTGCCTCCCCCTGCAACCCCGCGGTGATTGCCACTACCATCGCCCACTGGGATGGATATAGGTGGCCGTATCGGTCCAGGTGGCTGATCACATGGCTCATATACATGGCCAACTGGTCAGGGTTGCCATCATACGAGATGGGGATGGGCGGTGGGCCCCAGATGGTTCCTGGCCCCCATGGGCCTGCAGGTTGGACCACGCCCGGAGCCGCAGCAGCAGGGATTGACAGGTTATGGGTCCCCAGACCAGGGCCCTGAATCCCTGGTGTTCCTCTTGGGGTTGCCTCCCAGGCACCCCCGGGCCCCGACCCACCTTGCCAGCCGGACTGGGGTTGCGGAGCCGACACCCCGGGCCCTCCTGCCCCCGATGCGCTTGCTGCTGGTGTCAGTCGCAGTCGCGGGCTGCTCAGCCGGAAACGGGTCGACTCAGACCGTCCCAACGACCCGTCCACTCGTTGCCACGAAGACGGCCCTTGGTAACCAGCCTCGCCAAACCGGTCCCGGAGTATATCCATCGTATGCTGACCCGGCGCTGTCGAGTAGCTCCACTCCGCCTCGTCATCTCCTGTGACCCGCCTTTCTCTCCACTCCATGAGAGGAGGCCTGGCACCCGGGGTGCGAGTTTGCGCGGCTTCCAGGTTGGCCAACGCGGGGCTTTGCCACCACTCCGCAGCACCCCCTGAAGCTGTGGTCTCCCGGACCTCCCCTGACGGCACTGCGGCCCTGGTCACCTTTGGCCTGACCACTGGTTGTACATCTGAGGCCTCTGTGACGGGTGCAAGACCCGTGGCTCCAGCCGGAGCCTCTTCCTCCACTCCCTGTGGAGTGTCCTGCTTGCCCTCTGCCATCCCCTCGAAACAAGGGACAGGCCAAGGAGCAATAGGATAAGGGGGAGTGCTGACTTACTGTCACACCGTCCGATGACGTCTGAGAAATACCAAGGACGCAGGAACGATGTGCATTCAGTGGAAGTTTATTTCAACCTGAAACAAAGTCAGCACTGGGAGTGGTTTGCTCCCAGTGCTGTAAATAGAGGTGCCATGCCCCATCATCCCGCCCCCAACCACAAGCCAGCATCCGCCCTGCACTGATAAAGGTCCCCTTAGTCCAGCCCCGCCCCTCCCCGGAGTCAGTCATGCTCCACTGCCTCGCCCGGCTTTCCTTTCCGGCAGCTCCCTGACCGCCAAAGTCCCAGGCCGGTTCCAACTGTTGCTCGGGCCTCGGAGCTCCACCGCGGTGTGTATTGGCCTGCTGGCGCGGTTTCTCCCCCTCCGCAGCCTTTCCGGCCTGGCCCAGCTCGGTTACAGCGTCCTCGGCCTCTCCGGCGCTTTCGGTGGAGGCTCGGCCTTGCGCAGCGTTGCCCGGCTCCGCCCCGTCGCACAGAGCCTCCGGCGCTCCCCCTTTGTCCGTCTGCGGCGGCCCGGGTTGTTTCGTGCCTGGCTCGACGGGCCATGCCGCGGAGAGCAGGCAGGAGGGGGGGAGGGTCGCCGCTGGAACCCCGACGGTGAGACGCGCTGGCCGAGGGGTTTCCCGGAACGTGCTGGGCAGCGGCGGGCGGTAGCGGCGTTTCGGCGGGGCGGTTGGCGGCGGCTGGCTTCCCCGGGCGGGTTCCCAAACCCCGCTAGCGGATGGCACGCCCGGTGGGGCGTGACACTTGGTGCCCAGAATGCATACAGTACTCAAAGTGAGGTCTGACCAATACTGAGCATAGAGGAACTGTTCCTTCCAGTGCTTTGGAAAGTTTACTCTTGTGGGTGCATTCTAAAATTACATTTGCCTTTAAGGATATGTGTATGAGTATGAAAAAAATTAAAATGGTAATCTACACTTGTGTGGTTGAACAACAATCTTTTTTTAATATGCTGCTCACAGCAACACATGTAAATGATGGGGCTTCAATCATGTGGTTCTAGTCACCATGTTGACTCTTGACTTCCCCTGTGGATGCCTCATTTGCCTTTTTTTGCCTGGCTGCATCATGCTGCTGACTTGGGTTCAGCTTTTGATCACCTAAAGTTCGACTGATATCGAATCAGGTATTCAGAATTATGAATTTAATTTCTATTTTTTTGAGTTACTACTTTGGGGCGTGTTTTTCTTCAATAGTTGAGTGGTAGGACAAGTTCTTTTAAAGTTAGGGAGTCCTTCTAGAGTTACTTATTATGTAGTATCAGCAAAAACAAATAGCAGCACATTCAAGCCCTTTAAAAGAATGTCTTTATATTCCCATGTTTAATGTTTTTATGGTTGCAATATCTATCTTTGACCAGCAGGTGTCTTCAACTACCTAAAAATGATGCTGTGACAAAGTTGAGAAACTGAAAAGGTGAATTTAAAGGTGCAAAATTCCCTTATTTTATTTTTTATCGAGACTAGCTTAATAAAAGCTAAGACAATTACGTATGAAAATATTTCTTTCTGAAAAGCTTTCATTCTGCAACTATACCTTTAAGATCATCAAACATCCACCGCTTCCTATCCCAGGTCCTTGGGAATGACTGGATAGGTGGACAAAACTCCCAAATCTAGTCTGAATATCTCACTATGTGACAACCTTAATAATACATAATAATACAATCTGTTGGAGACTTTCAGTAGAGACAGGGAGAACTGTTCATTTATCAGCATAGAATTCGTTTAAGATTTCTGCTTTTCATTCCTGGCTCAATATGGCTATTAGGCTAGAAATGGACTTTAATTACAGTCTGACTTAAATTCTTGGTCTCTCATTCCCCAATATTTCTGAAAAATTGTATACTAGTGATTCTGAATTTGAAATATTCCAAATCTTTATAACATAAGCAATATTATAGAAAAAAAACACCATAAACTTTGAAACTGATGTCCAAGGATGAACAGAAAGCATCTAAGTTTTGTAGATAAATGTCTGTGGAGATTCTCAATCATCTAGGTCAGACATGTCAAACTCGCAATGTCACGTGACGTCGTGTAATGTATCGGAGCTTTTTCGCCATTGCTGGCAATGGGGTGGGCGTGGCTCCGGTATGATGAAACCGGCCCGCGGGCCGGCAGTTTGACACCCCTGATCTAGGTCATGGTTGTCCCAAAGGTACTTTTCAAAGGACAACTGGACTTTTTTGAGGGGGGGTTTCCTTGAAAACATTTCACTTCTCATCCTAGAACCAGAACTGAAGAAGCTTCTTGGATGAGAAGTGAAATGTTTTCAAGGAAGAAAAAAAAACAAAGTCCCGTTGCCTTTTGAAAAGCACCTTTGGGACGATTTCATAGATGATCTTTGACAAAATTAGTTTGGCAAATTACTTAAGCAAAATAATTATTTCTAAAACAAATGAAACATAAACATCTATCAGATCCTTCAAACATTTAATACATTTATTGTGGCAGGTAAAACTTAGGAACATAATTAAGAGTCAGAATAGAAAAATAAAATAAAAAATCAATTAAAAAAGTGCGAATGTTTTATTGGTTTTTGTTCGACTAGACCTGGAGACATGCCAGTTCAGATTCCTGTCTAGTATGAAGTTTACTTGTAATTAAGGGAACTACTTACTTCCCTTAGTATAACGTTATAAGAAAGTGTAGATTTGGGGGGAAAAAGAGGGAAAAATAAATGTTGAGACTTGCCTTGGGTGGGTGGAGTGTATGTTCAAGCAAGAAGTGGGCAGTTGCGGACTTTTCCTTGATCTTGCACTCAAAATGGGCCCTCTGTAAAGTCAATGGTGCACAGTTGGTTTCTGCAAGCATTGATATAAATCACAATATGGCAAGAGTCATGAGCAGAGCACTAGGCTTAAGGGGTTCTTTTCTTGTACAATCAGTACTTCCAGGGCAACGTAGTTGATTGGCTGCTTTCACTGCCTTTGGTCCAAGTGGCTTATCAGCTAGAATAACTAGTGTGCCTTTTTGTGTCAGTAATTCAGTTCAAAACTTTGCTGTCTACTGTAATATTCCAAAATAAAACCTGATACTTAATGAAGCATTCAGTGCTTTTCCCACGTAAGCAAAGCTGACCCTGCAGATGGTCATGGGAGAATCTTCTCACATCAGAATTGTGTTCCTTGTGTTATTGTGGAGCAAAATTTTGCTACAGAAGAGGTGACTTCTCTCAGTTCTCAGCTAATATAAAACTTTTCATTACAACCAGAAATATTTTAAATACTGGTTGGAGAAGTTATCATCTTAAATTGGAGGAAAAAAGGCTCAGTCTAGAAAAAAGTCTTCCATGGGAGTACATTATACCTGATCCAATGGGCTTCCAGGAATTTGCCTTCCGGGATGGCTAAAGGGAGAATGTCTACTATGTACCCAATTTTTTATTCTTCCCTGTAATCTGACACTCATTTATACTGCTCTGAATTTCTGGGCCATGGAATAAAATAGTAGCAAAAGGCAAAGTTCCAGTATTTGCAAGCATGAATTGCTGTTAGCTAATAAGACAGAAAATGACATCTCAGCTGTGGGAAAGGAGAAAGCAGAAGGAAAAGGGTCAAAATGACCATGCTGTGATTTGGATGGTGTTAAAGGGCAGAAGGGAATGTGGACAGGTTTTCAAAATTCTGTGATACCCGACAACATTTTTCAACTTTCAAGATGTAAGAACTTCAACTTCCAGAATTCCCCAGCCAGCTTGCGTGTGCACGTACACACACACACACAGAGTATGAGAGAGATAATTCAAAGCCACAATTTAACAGCTATGTTTCAGTAGAACAATACAAACTGAAATGCTTCACTGTTGTTGTTGTTGTTATGGCATTAGGCTAGAAACCAGGAGACTGTGAATTCTAGTCTCGCCTTAAAACACAAAGCCAGCTGGATGACAGTCACTTTCAGCCCTAGGAAGGAGGCAAGGGAAAACCACTTCTAAAAATCCTTCCCAAGAAAACTGCAAGCATTACTTTAGGCATTCAAAAGGAATCAACACTGACCTGAAGGAAAAAAAACACCCCCCAAAACAAAAATGGACTGTTCCAAGTAAGAAATACACTCAAACTTGTCCCAAGGTTTAAAATCTTAATCAGAAATCCTGCTATCACAGTAACGCTGAGAGACTCTGTGATACTTGCTTTTTCTATGGATTGTTCTTCAGAAGTGGCACATGTATCTCTTTTGTTTGCCTTCATCTGTTTTTTAATTATATCTCTTTTCTTAGTTTCCATTTTGTTAATTTTAGTGTTCTCTGTTTAAACTAAGATTTTAGTGTGCCAAAGGCAATTCTAGGCAAGACATATCAGAGTCATGGTGTGAAGTTAAGAATTTGTTCTTAAATAGAAAAATCTCAAACATACAAGGAAGAGGGAGAATGTGCAAGCTTTTTCTTAAATTAAAAAAATACAGCCAGAAACAGTCGCATTTTAGACACAGATTAGCCATCTAATCTCCATAGAAAGGCACAGAAGTCTATCGCAAAAATAAAAAGTGTTTTGTAGGACACTCTTGTATACAAAACAGAAAACCCACTGCTGATTTTGCTTGCATATGCTGTTTAAAAAACCCCTGGAGGTGCAATTTTACCCTTCCCCTCAAAAATGGCAACAAGACTTAACAAATGCAATTAGTATAATTGAACTGCTTTGTTATAAATTATATACATTCAGACCACATTAAAATTGTTATTCCATGTTACACCGAAGAAGTAATTAAGGCTTTATGATATTTACATGAAATGAGCAAGCACCTTAATCACACACACCATTAACGTAATCCTTCTAACATTCAAATTTGACAATGACCAATTTTCTATAGCTATTTTAAACATTTTGGAAGAGGAATCATACTGAATAAAACCAATTACTGAACACTACATGATCCAATGGAAGTAATTTAAGTCTGACATTTGTGCAGAACACAAATTCTGTCCTGCCTCACTCCCATCCCAAACTGCTACAAAGTTAGCTGTAGGGTGATACAGCAATGGGCAGCTCAAATATCAAGGAATGGAACACTTCTTTATTTTAGGAGATAGTCAGCTTTAAGTAACGCTAATGAACTAGGCTGAGACTCCCAAATATTCTGTTGCACACCATATGGACAATGTCTTGATATGATAGCAAGGTGAAGCAACTGGAAGGATGCACCAAACACTAAGTGCATTAAAGTGATGACAATACCTTTCCCTCCAATTCTCAGGTAGCAACTGTTAAAACTTTAAAAACAGGGAGCTAGCTTGCGAACTTTGCCATTCCATATGGCCTTAAAATCATTTTCAGAGTGGGAATTCATGTTGATACAACACATTACCGTGCCAATGACAAATGTTACTAGGAAGGTACACTGCCTTCTCCAGCTAATGGCTTTGGAGTGTCAAGGATGACAATGTTCAGTTATCAGCAAATGTGGCTAACAGAAGGTGCTCAGTAACAGACGAGAATTATCCATTTGCATTTTCAAGTATTGTTTTGAGGAGTGAGTCTTTTAACTGCAGTCTGTTAGCACTTTTTAAAAAGCTTTGTGCTTTAGTCCATTAACTCTCTGCAAGTCTTTTAATTTGGCTGATGGCTTTTTTTCTTTTAAAAAAATTGGCAACAGGTTTTCACAACAGCAGAAGCCTGGCAAGGGTTATTTTATTTTCTGGGCCCATTTCATGTCATCTGCTCTGGGTTTTTCTCCTGTCAGTCCTTCAATGATATTCTCCATGAATCTCCAAAATCTCATTTTTTCCAGTGGGTAATTCAGCCAGCCTAGAAAGATTATAGAAGAGGAGCAATATGTGAGTGTAAATTGTCAAGCAGCATTTTTGGTAACTGAATTAAATTGTTTTTAAGATACTATTGCATAAAATGAATGTAAGAAATAAAGATGTCATTTTAACAGAGAAAGGTGCAATTTTCAGTTTTATTCACACTGTGGAATTGTTTTGAAATTATTCCTCTGATTATTGAAATCCATACAAGAGCATTCCAAAGCCATTTAGAATGGCAGACTTTTAATGACGAACTTCACACATTAAAATAACTTCTGGTTTATCTAAAGCAGTGGTTCTCAACCTTTTTAATGCTGCGACCCCAACCGGTCGTAAGTTGAGGACTAAACCGGTCATAAGTCGAGGACTAAACCGGTTGTAAGTCGAGGACTACCCAACCGGTCGTAAGTCGAGGACTTTCCCTGCCCAGGAGCGCCGCGCATGCGTGGTTCCGCCCCCTGCGCCGGCTGAGGTGTAGCTAGCAAGCGGCAGAGATGGAACAGGCCGACCACCAGCTGGCCCAGCCCAAGGGAGGTAAGGCACCTGCTGGAAAAGGGGGGAAAAAATGGCGGACAAAAAAAATAGCGGACAAAAAAAAGGGTGGACAGCCTTGCTTGGCGACCCCCATGAAATGGTCGATCGACCCCAAATGGGGTCCCGACCCACAGGTTGAGAACCACTGATCTAAAGTCTGTTGAACTCAAGTTCAAACACATCAAACCACACTAAATTTTGTTTGGGGTTAACATGTGAATCCATAAGCTATGGTTTATATCTTAGCATACCAGACTTGACACATTCAATAAACCATGACTTACAGTGAATGTGAACCTGAGAACAGCAGTTCAATTTAGTAGGAAATAGCCTTTTTAGTCAATTCGTATTTTCCATTATTTTTTTTTCTGTCTTTGATCTCTGTGTAGCCAGAGCCCAGAAGAGGACATGGAACAGAACAGGAAATCATACACTAAGCAACAACAAGAACATTCGGCTGTTTTCTTTTTCAGTACCTTACAGAAATCCTCCAGTTCATCTGTGTCTTAAAGAGGCTACTTAGCTAGATAGAAATTTAATTTTTGCCACATAATGAGTTTCACTTCATTTTACCTGTCGTAATACAGAAATATGTCTCATGAGGAGACACATGGTGGATCCGGTGGTGTTTCCGTGGCAGGATAACATGCCAGTCCTGCAGAAAAATTACCCAGCGAGGAAGACCAAAGTAGGTATGAGACCACTTGTGAATTTGGTTGGTCAAGGTTGCAAATACAGACAGGGCAAAGACGTAGCACTCCCAAGGACATGTTTGGTGTAACGCTTCTAAAAATAAGAGAATACAGAATTTATTGTACTCTCACTGAACAGCAGCTAAACTGTGTGTTACAATACAACTGCATAGTAAGTTCACTCTAATAAAGAACATTTGCATCAGAAGTAACACTGTACTCCAATTTGTATAACAGACATACAGAACTGCCTACTTTATTCGCTGTTTACCCTTGCACTTTTATTTACTCCATATACAAGGTGAAAAGCTTCATTAACCTTTTTTTTGGAAATGTGCATAGAATTAAATTATTGTCTTCAGAGGCCTGCTCACTACTCTTTAGAAGGCTGTGTCTAGCTTCCTCATGGATCTGTGGGACTCCCGCTTACCTGATGATAAAGAAGCTAATTTGTAGGCCATGTTTGCCAGCGGAGCTATCGTCAACATGCAGTTATCGCCATTGGTTTCTATGAAGTCATGCCTGGTAATTGCTGTTGGATCAATGTGATGTTCTCTGAAAGGTCTGATAAATGCCTGAAAGTAGTAAAAAGCAGAAAGATGAAACTATAGTTTTTAGCTCGGATGAGGCCTTAGCACCCACAGATTTTACTGATCTACTTATGTACATACCTAAATAGATAATTGCAGGGGAGTGTCCAAAAAAAATCAAAATGAAAGGGGTAGTTAAAGCCCTCACTCTTTGTATGTGCCATCAATGGGACATCAGAACTATAACTTGGCCCTAGCAGTAGATGTACCTGATGTGTGGATCAGAGAACAGCCACCATCCTGTCCTATCAGGATTTTGACCCTAGGCAAGTATCATATACTAAAAAGTTATCTAAAGCAACATAGGAAATTAAAAGGAGCACTGAGATTTGAATGTGTCAAATGATTATATATTAACTATCACTTTACTGCAAGTACTACATTAGCCCAAGTCTAACCTCTTTACCTCCTCAGTACGAGTACCATGTAAGCAAATAAATGTAATATTAAAAGCTAGCCATAAAGCATATCCTACAGACAGCTCTTTGTTTCTTCTTATTTATCCATCTAGAATGTTTAATTCAATACTGTATGTATATGGACTTTAATATATTGCACCAAGGTTATTAAAATTGGAATGGGGGGAATGATCTGCAAATAAGGCACTGGCATTAGAATTAAGATTAAAGTATATAATAACATAAACTAGTAAGCAAACTGGGAAATACTCCAAAAATGTAATCTGGAACTATTTTGAAGTCATAAACTATAGACAAACTAAACACTTTAATAAACAACACTTAAATAAGATGTTTCAATATTAACTAGCGTAGTTTAAATTCACAAAACTTGCTGAGACAAAATATGATTTCTTAGTTTGTGACTTAGCATGTTATGCAAAGTCAAACAAAGTGGTTTTGTTATGCCAATTCAACTGTTACTTATTTACTAAATTAGCTATGCTAACCAGGGCTGAATATTATGTGAAAACAGCCAAAAAGTGACAATTTATCTTTGTCTTATTTTAAAATACCTAAAAGCAACCTGTTTTATTAATGATGGATTGGTTCACATATCACAATGAAACATTAATGAAGGGTTAGTGAATGGTGCTGGAGGCTACCACACTTTCTTTTCTTCCCTTTGTGTTTGCATTTCCATTCCTTGACTTACAGGTTTGCTGTGACATTCGAATAAGAGGCTAGTTATAAATCATCATTAATCTCTAAGACTATGGTTTATTTAACTTTGGTTAACTCAATAAGATGTAATTATCTAATTTCACTATAACATGCTATGCCATAAACTGTAGTTTGTGGCAATTATAGTTTAGCACAATTTATCTAATCGAAGACATATTATGGTTTAGCACAGTATGTGAACCCCAGTAGAGATTTTTCATCAACTATTATCTATCTTAAGTATATTGAACTAATAAGCTCTAGATCAGGGGTGTCAAACTGCCAGCCTGAGGGCCGGATGCATCATAGCGAAACCGCGCCCACCCCATTGCCGGCAATGGCAAAAAAGTCACGATATGTCGCGACACGTCAATGCGAGTTTGACAGCCCTGCCCTAGATACAGGGAAAGCAATAAACTTAACAGCTCACTCAGATTATATACAATTCAACACACATATTACACACACACTAGAAAAAAAAAGTCAGACCTTTCCAACTACTGGCAGATCTACAGATCCCCATGTATCTGCTCCCCAGTGCACTAAACCGGATACAAAGTCAGCAGTAATGATTCCTGCAACTTTAAGAGACAAGGGGAGGGAGGGATAGAAAAGTGAAGTATTAGACATTTGGAGCAATACAAAGATAGTGATTTTTAAAGAATATCAATAAAACAGAGGTATTGTTTTGACAAGATATTTAACAGCCAGTAATGGTGATGCTTTTCCAAAATAAACCATTCAAACATGTGGCAGCACCTGGTCAACTTTATAGAGTAATGTACAGGCTTAGAAGCAAAGCAAGGGTGGGCCTAATTAGTACTTGTAGGGGAGCCCACCAAGGATTATCAGGGTAATAGGCTAGACTGGAAAGCTAAAGCAATATCCTAGAAGATGACAATGGCAAGTCCCTTCCATATTGTCAGGAAAATTACAGGTCTACATGGTCCCAACAATCAAGCTAAAATCAAAGAAGACCTTAATTTTGATCACCACAAACCATGTGCCTTTTCAAAGTCCAAACCCAGTCAATTAAAATAATGCAGTCTATTTTGTGTACAATATACAAGTAAGCTTTTGGAAGATGGTATTTCCCAACTTCATAACCAACAAGCATTCATAAGTATAAAAAAGCATTTCCAAAATGCAACACACCTACATGCTTATTTTTCATAGCCCTTACAGTACACTATACATAAAAGTCTCTTCTGAGCTGGGATCTGGTGACTTCAAAGACATATTGTCATTTTGGGGACAACAACACTGAAGTGATCTCCCACTGCCTTTTTCTGGGATATTTATTACTTTTATTTTATTCAGGTTCTAGGATATATTTTGAGTTGGTTCATACTTTCTTCACAGACAATGATGAATAACTGGTTTGAGCTTGTTAGGAGTGACAGATTTCTGCCAACAATGCAACACTTAAAAAAAGATTCATTAAATCAATGACTAAATGACTTAGGTCTGATTAAAACACGTGTTTTGTTGAGAAAGCTTATTGTGCAGGAAATAAGACATTGACTATTGGGAGGTACTGAAATGTGATTTTAACTGAATCTGGCCACCCATTATCCAAACAGGGTGATTAACAACTGCTAGGTTTATCCCAAGGAGGTTGATCTTAAAAACTTTTAAAAGCATTTATCGTGCCTTTACTGTGTATTCATGCAATATAATAGAGTCTCTTCCCAACGAAAGCTTGAAATTACCTTCAAAAACAAAGCAGCACTGTGTTCATTTTTGAATTATGCAGCAGTGTTTCACAATTTTGGCAACCTGAAGACGAGTTGACTTCAATTTCCAGAATTCCCCAGCAACCATTAGCAGTCTCTATGATCAGAGGGCTGGAGCTCTTGTGTTCCCCCAAGCAGCTGATAAAAATGAGCCTATATACTCTGTGATCCAGCCCAAATATTCTCATAGTAATGTAACTCTTTGCTTTAATAGCACAATTTGTCAGGTTTTGATCAGAGAATAGTCAAAGGGCTTAAGCAGATCACTTGAATTAAAAAGCCCTAGCATTAAAAAAAAAGGAAGGGTCACAAAATAAAGCTTAATTACAATGTGGAAAGGAATCTTTCTCTTGTTTCAGCTGCTGTAAGATACCAGGCTGCCCTTTTATCACTTTTTGGGGAGGCCAAGTTATAGATAATCATTATGCAGCCATAACATCCTTGCTCAAAAGCTGTAAGTAGCCATCAGCCATCTTCTTATTGTAGAATTGTTTTATTATTAAAAGTTTGAAAACTAAATAGAACCACTGAGATTGGTCAGCAAACACATTACTATTAAAATAAAATACTCTAGAGTCCAGGGGTGTCCAACCTTGGCAACTTTAAGACTTGTGGACTTCAATTGCCCATGCTGGCTGGGAATTCTGGGAGTTGAAGTCCACAAGTCTTAAAGTTGCCAAAATTGGACACCCCTGAACTAATCATTATGAAACTTACTCTTCCTAGAAGTACAACTCATCCCAAAAAGGAAGCTGGTGTTAGTGGAAAGTTCCTTGTAGGCTGACAGATCCATAGCAATCGGTAGATTTTCAAATTCCACTACTCGGAGAATATATAATTAATTATCCATTTAGCTTAGCCCTAATACAGTAGTTATGAAGAAAGACTCTAGATTTTTTTTTTCATTTTCAGAAATGAAAAAATCCAAACATGGTTTTTGGATATAGTTTTCTTTTCCATTTAGGCTACATAAGAAAGATGATTATTCCCCATTTAGCAAAACTTCAGATCAGGAAAAGAGGCAAGGAGATAAGAGCTTACTTGTAACTATGTATAGCATTTTCTTTAGCCATCTGCAGAAATGAATAACACAAGTTGAACTGTTTTCTTATAAAGCCCAGCAGGCATGGTTAACTCCCCCCCCATTTAAGGGGGCCATTGCATCTAAAGCAGACCTTGTGAACCAAACTTTTACAGGTCCTCTGATCCCCATCAAAACAAGGGAATGCACAAATACAAATATACACAAAATAATTTCCTTGCAGAATCATATCAGACAAGATGTCCGAATACTTTTTTCTCAATCTAAAATGATTCTGAAGGAAAAGCACAGAACTGTTTTGAGTGCATTGAGTAAAAGTAAAAAACGAAGTGTAAACATGGGCTCCAAAACCAGGATTGGGGTTCATGGGAAAGATCTAAACGTGCTTGAAAAAGAAGACATATGACATTGGTTGCAAATATGATTTTATTAGAGCAGATGTTTTCCCTGCCTGTAATATTGAATACTTCTTTTATTGTTAGGTTTAGATTTATGGTTTCATGTGTTACTTACTATTTGTCAATGCCTTGTATGTAGATAGGTGATGTAAAAATGGAAAGAGATTACAAAATCTGGGAATCCACTCTAATAAGCTTTTTGCAGAGCAGTTCAGGTAACTACGAAAGCCTGCAATCAGATGTTAGCAAACTTAAACAGGAGTCAACAGAACCCAGGATGCCAGAATGCAATTATGACACAATTTGGCAGGGTCAGAGCCATACTCTCACCAATTAGCTCTGAGAACTACACCTGAAGTACAGGACTCTAGATTCCTGTTGTCTGCTAACACTGGTGGAAATGTTTAAGTGCTAAGTTAGAAAACATTCCAGAAGTATGTCAAAGCTGCCGTCAATCTCTGAAGGGAGACAGGAAAATAAAACTGGGGAACACCCAAGCTATAGTCCAATTTATCTTGGCAGCACTTGGCTGGAAAAGGTTGCACCCAAACTGGGAAGAGACAGGTGACATATTCAGCTTATAGAACTGGAGATGGTAACAGCTATGTTATCAGCCAGTAGCTATGTCAGGAATGAGACCACCACGCTCATAAAAGCTTAGCAGGGGACAAAGTTACAGGAAGATGCCTTGTTCTAAACAAGGCACCTCCTCCTTTCTAAATCCTCTTCCAGATTAAGCCTCTGTTTTAGTCAAGCCTGCTTGGAACGTGTTGCAACATCATGGGTCTCTAAAAAGAGAAGCTCTAGGCCAGGGGTAGGCAACCTCGGCTCTCTTATGACTCATGGACTTCAACTCCCAGAATTCCTGGCTCAGGAATTCTGGGAGTTGAAGTCCATGAGTCATAAAAGAGCCGAGGTTGCCTACCCCTGCTCTAGGCAAACTGGCTACAGAGCAGGACATGCTAAATTCTGAAGACGTCATAAATGCTTCACCTTCGCTATGGAGGAACAGAAAGAAATGGAGTCTATTGAGTGCTGATCTGGCAGGGCACATCAGAAAGCATCTGGGTACCAAAGCATCTGCAAAAGGTACCTGTTCTCAAAAGGTAATGCTTGAAATTTAACCAAGTACAGGTAGTTTTTGACTTAAGACCACAATTGAGCCCAAAATTTTTGTTGTTAAGGGAGACATTTGTTAAGTGAGTTTTGCCCCGTTTAATGACCTTTCTTGCCTCAGTTCTTAAGTGAATCACTGCAGCTGATAAAGGGTACCTGGCTTCCCCACTGATTTTGCTTGTCAGGAGGTCGCAAAAGGTGATCACATGATCTTGGGACACAGCAACGGTCATATATATAAACCAGTTGCCAAGCATCTGAATTTTGATCGCATGATCATGGGAATGCTGGAGAAAAGTCGTAACTGAAAAACGGTCTTAAGTCACTTTTTTCAGTGGTGTTATAACTTTGAATAGTTACTAAATGAATGTTGTAAGTCAAGGCCTACCTGTATCAACTCTATAACTTTTTACAATAGAAAATCCCATCTAGCAAGATTTCTAGAAGAACAGTTATCACCAGCATTCACCCTTACCTCCATCTTTCTTCTACTGCATAAGTCCTCTGCCAAAAGTCCTGACAGACTCTCATTTATGCTGGAAAAAGAATATGAATGGGAGGCAGTTTCTCCCATGGATGCTTTCTCTCTCCAAGGATCTGCGTTTCCTAGCTGCCCACTATTCTTGCATGATGAGTCAAAAAGAAAGAGAGACGCGGCCAAGAAACATGCCAAGATGAGTCCTAAATGGGAGTCACAGCCCTATTTGGAACCAAATATTCCCCAAACCCTTACTGTATGGAGCAAAGTAAGTCAGAATTTAAGATACAACTTTGTACTGATAAATGAATTTGTGTTCTAAGGTTTTGATGAACAGGATGGATTATAGAAAGAAGAGTGATATGATGTAACTTTTAGAGAGAAGTTAAAATATATTTGTACTTATAACTGCATCACTGTTTGGTTTAGTGGTAGCAGTGCCTCAAATAGAAGGCCCATACAGAGAGTGGTAAAGACAGTTGAGAAGATGATAGAAAGTCCACTTCCCATTATTCAGGATGCTGCTTATAAGCGCTATGTGCTTAGAGCTCAAAGGATTGTTAGAGACCCCGTACACCCATTTCACAGTCTGTGTCTGTTACTCCCCTCTGGGAGGAGGTTTCAAAGTATTTCTAGCAGGACTGCCCGATTCTGTAACACTTTTGTCCCCTATGCCAAGGCTTTTCAACTGGTGATACGCGAACCACCGATGGTACTTTGGCATCTGGCAGGTGGTACGCGACCGTCCTAAAGAAGTGATAGCGGGGGGGCAGAGAAATGAGCTGAAGCGGGGACAGTGCCACACAAGTCTGAGGGAGAGACAGCTGGAGCTGCAGGGCTATCAGGGGCTTGGCAGAAGTCCCAGGATGAGTGCCGGGCTCCAGCTGATCAGCGCTTCCAGAAGCTGGAGGTGCCCTGAAGAGAAGGGGGGGGGAGAGAGGAACGCATATAAAAGGAAATTTTGGCGGAAAAAAGCCAATGAGGGAATGTCCCTGCCCCGCGGGCACGCGAAGAGGAAGCAGTGAGCACCCGGCATCCCTGCTGACCACTGAGAAAGAAGAAGTCCTTCCTTTTCCCCCAGGATGCCAGCGCTCGCCACCTTCTCTGTGCGGGGCAGAGATGGCGGGGGGGGGGTTCACCGTAGATCTAAGGCTGAGCGTGTTCCAGCTTTGATGGCCCCCACCAGTAGATCAGCGCCATGCCCGCTCACTGACCTAGCCTCGCAGCCACCAGGCTTCCCTTTCACCGAGACCGCCACTGCCTGCATGGGATAGCTACGGCTGGCGGCAGCATGGCCACTGGCAGCGCTAGCAATCTCTCCCCCTCCTGTCATCCCTTCCTGAGCACAGAGGAAGGAAGGAAGGAAGGAAGGAAGGAAGGAAGGAAGGAAGGAAGGAAGGAAGGAAGGAAGGAAGGAAGGAAGGAAGGAAGGAAGGAAGGAAGGAAGGAAGGAAGGAGCTGGGAAAGGGACTGCCTTCTGAGCGCTTCTCAGGTTTATTTTTTTAAGCTGCCAGAGGCTCTGGGCAGGAGACTTTTTACTTTTCCATAATAGTATAAACTAGCTATTTCTATAACAACAAATGAATCTAACCAGTAAAACCCAAAATCCTACCCCCCCTTTTTTCAGCTTTTCAACCTTTTCACAGATTGTACCACTTTTAGGACATGACAATATTCGAGTACCACCAGTGCTTAGCAAGTTGTCAAAAACTTGATGAAATATGCTTTATTTATTTTTTTTCATTATTTTGTCATGTTTATGCACTGTATATTGGAGGTGGTGACCCTTTTGAGACCAGTATGCATTGAAATCTCATTTTAATGTATGCTGATTAGTGTTCATTTAAAGTGACAATAAAGTTCTATTCCTATTCCCATTCCCATTCCTATTCCTATTCTATTCTACTGTGTAGAACAGAGGTCCCCAACCTTTTGGGCACCAGGGACCGATTATGTGGAGAGAGGTTTTTCTGCAGACCGGAGGGGGGATGGTTTTGTGTGCTGCCTGCATCCTGTGGATTGAGCCTTGCTTGTTTGCGCGGACCAATTGCTGGCATGCCACGGCCCAGTACTGGTCCATGGACTGGGGGTTAGGGACCCCTGGTGTAGAATATCGGAAACCACTTCTTTTATATCTTTTTTCTTTTCTATTTTTCTTCAACTTTTGACTTTTCTTGCACTTTTCTTTGATTTCTTTCATTTTTTTCTTCTTCTTCTACTATGTATTTAGTTTGTGTTAGTTTTTATTTTCTTGTTTAAAAAATATATAGAAAAAGAACCAAATATTCCCATGAAGTTCAGCACAGGATTCATATTTCCTTTTCTGTAAAGCAATATACTCTTTAAGACGACAGAATATTCTTTGTCAAAATACACCATGGTAATACATTTATTGTTGAATACAAATAAGGAAGCATTGCTTGAATTTCCCAGGGCTGCATTACGAGAGTATTCCACAAAAATTCTAGAGCAGGGGTGTCAAACCCGCAACGTCACGTGACGTATCGTGACTTTTTTGCCATTGCCAGCAATGGGGTGGGTGCGGTTTCAGTATGATGCATCTGGCCTGTGGGCCGGCAGTTTGACACCACTGACCTAGAGCCACCAGGATTCGTATCAAGCACTAGTATATTGCATGCTAGTATCATAACCTAGTCACCTCCAGATGTGCTAAGATCAAAACTCACCTAGGCTGCCTTGGAATTACACAAGTACAATTCAAAGCAGATGTTCAGCCTTTGCTCAGCTCTCTGAATGAGTTCCACAAAGGAACATTTCACTCTTCACACAAACTCTCAAACTTTTAAAGTTTTCATAGAACATCAGTCCAAAATTCAGTTCCAAGATAGCTTGATTTAAGCTGCAGAACAGAAAAGAAAGCCTTGAGGGATATTATAAGCAAGGGGGGGGGGAGAGAACCTTGAGCCATCAACTCTAGGCAGTAGCCAACATTAGGGGTCATTAACACCATCTAGAGGCCCACATATTTAACATGCTGATGCTATCCTCATGCACAGTGTATTCAAAGCTTTCCCAATCTGGAAGTGACCAGCTTGGGGAGAATTGCTACAGAATGGCCACAAAGCTATGAAAAGCTACAGCACTGGGACAAAAAAAAATATTGCGCTGTTGGAAACTTTACATTAGAAATCAATAGTCCAGAGTTAACCTTTACTATGCTATGACAGCAGGAATTTGTAAAATTTTATAAACATGAAAGATTTCATCCCATTGCCTTCAAGAGTTGCTAGGAAATTGTTCGACACTGTATCAATTTATAAAAATTGATTCCATGGTTCTTATTTGTACTAAGCATTAGATTCAATACAACAGCTAAAATATACGCTCCACTTGAATTGGAAGACTTTGTAGTGCAAGAAGACTTTAATTATATATTTTTCTCAAAATCAATGAAGTATTGAAAATGAATGTAGATATAACATTTTGTTATAAGAACCTGAACAGACCACCTTATCCATTGATCCATTGAACTATGGTTTCTCTGAAGCATTTACAATTTATTAATACTTGTACAAGGAAGAAAATAAAATTCTGCCATTACGATGTCTACCACTGTATGAAATGTTTAAGTGCACTGATAATCTTAGCTTCTAGGGAAGAAGGTGAATAGGGACAATCAAAAGGAAATACCTGGAAATTCCTGTTCTTACTTTTTTGGCACAATGTAGTGGAAAATTAGAGGATTCAAGCAACAGTGCAGTACTGCAAACTGAGTTTCAGTAGAGTTTTAATAGTGTGGGTGAATGAGCTTGTATTACATTACTAATAAAATGAATAGTTTATTGAACCCCCAGGAGTGAGAAATTAAGCAAATGACATGAGTAACAGCCAATCTCAGGAGCTTAGGTAGATGCATATTTACTACAGCTTCATTTCAATATAACCTTTGAAATGCAAGTGGTGGCTTCTTTGAAGTTGTTAATTTTTTCCATTTTATTACAACAATGGTAGATGAGGATAATTTTTCTTCATTTTAAATGTGGCTAATTCTAGCTAACAAATTCTTTCAGTTTTTCCATTAATATGTCTATTCCCTCCAAGGAATTTTCAACTACTAAAATCACATTTCTGCAAGTGCTCTGAAGTTATATCTCCTTTTTCACTTTCACCCAGTAATTTTTTCATCTTGTCTTAACATTTCTAGTAAGAACTTTCAAAACAAAAATGAACGGTGTAAAAGTGGGCAATCCTGTCTTGTTACTTTTTGTATTTCATAAGGTTTACTCAATTCACCATTAACTATTATTTGTCCTGTTTGTGAGATATATTATCTCTTCCATTTGAAGAAATAGAGAACTAAAACGTTAGCAAAAGTATGAGAATGGAAGATCAAAATGAACGGATGCAAAAGCCTGATTTTCAAACTGAGAAAAAAGTAAAATATCTATGTCCATGTCTAATGTGATCTTTATGCTATTTCAGAACGCTCGTAGCATGAGATTTATTAAATTGGGAAATTTTGCAACTAACGTTGATAGATTTTTTTTGGTAATACAGAGGAATCTAGAATGTCTCTATCTTGAACAATATCAGTTTTGAAAATTGATGCACCTTTTAAATAATGGCAAAAAGATTTATCCAGATTTGTACAGCAGGGTAAGAACCCAAGGGTTAAATATAAAACTCTCAAGATGCAAAAGAAAGAGAAAGGTTAGGACAACCTAATCTTAAACTGTGCTTTGCAGTTATTGTTTGGTTTGGATGAAGCAATGGGTTCTAGAATTGAGAAATAACAAGACTGTTTGACCTGGAAATCATACCCTGAGGTTTGGAATGGCATGAGTTTAATGATATAACAAAGTTACAAGTTAATATCAATTTTTAAAAATCACCACGTGCGAATGCTATATTGAGAATATGGAAATATAAATCCAGGTTGTGTCTGAAGATACTTTTACTGACTTCAGCACAAGTAGCATTTTATAGAAGAAAAACAGCAGACAGAGAAATGGTTAATACAAGTAGTCCTCAATTTATAACAGTTCATTTAGTGACAGTTCAAATTTACAATGGCACTGAAAAAAGTGACTTATGACTGTTTTTCACACTTAAGATCACTGCGGCAACCCCGCGGTTATGTGATCAAGAACCTTGGCAACTGGCATGTATTTATGACGGTTGCAGTGCCCCAGGGTCACGTGATCATCCTTTGTGCCCTTCTGACAAGCAAAGTCAATGGGGAAGCCAGATTCACTCAACAACCATGTTACTAACTTAACAATGCAGTGATTTACTTAACAACTGTGGCACAAATGGTCGTAAAATGGGGCAAAATTCACTTAACAAATGTTTTACTTAGCAACAAAAATTTTGGGCTGAATTGTGGTTGTAAGTCGAGGACTACCTGTAAGTAAAAATGATAACAGCATAACAGCAAAATGTATAAATGTTAAGATTTGAAACAGAAGAACAGGTTAAAAATAACGTGACAAAATGGACTGCTAAATTTGGATATATAATATAAAGATACATGCTTGAGGCCGAATGCAGATAACTCTTATTGAATTCAAACTGTGTCATAATTTAAGAGAAAAATTCTGTAAAATAATGCATCATTGGTAAATGATACCAGGAAAATTATCAAAAACAAATTAAAGTATTTCAAACCAGTGCTGGAAACATGAAAAGCATGAGGGAACATTGTATCATGCATGGTGGACTTGTGAGAAAGCTAAGAAATTCTAGGTATGAATTCATATAATGATACAAAGGATTTTAAGGATTAAAATTCCTCTGAAATAAGACTTATGGACAATGAATTTGAAAAGATTCGTAGTATGGTATCTGCACAAAGATTATTTTATGTATAACAATGGAAAAATAATGAAATTCCCACGGTGCAGGAATGAATTTTGAAAATGTTGCCAAAATGGCAAACTGATCTGTTTGTTCAGAGAACAAATAACACCAACTTTTTTGAAAAAGTGGTAGGTTATATGGACTTTTTGCTGAAAGAAGAAAAAAAATGAATTGATGACTAAAGAGACGAAAAGAGTTGGAAAATTCCTAAAAAGGAAAAGGGACAATAAGAATGTAATTATCTGTTGAAAGGAAGCTCAGATATAATCTTTACATTTCTTAAATTTGGTCTTTTTCTTTTTCCTTTTGTTTTTTTCCCCACTTTTGATTATTATTATATGAAACATTTCAATAAATATATATTTAAAACCGGGTAATTTTTCTTTCCTGCTTTCCACACTTCACTAGCAGCTATTTATATTTTTAAAAGTATGCATGTTTATTATTTAGCAATCATTTGTACTTCTGAGCAATTAAGTAATTTGTAAGTCCTTCAACACAGCAACCTTTCTGGTTCTGTGGACTAGTAGTGGCACAGTGGGGGAGGGGGAGGTAAAGGGGAAGGTTTTGCGTGCTCGCCCACCACTTGTGTGGCCTGGTTCCCAATGGGTCATGGCCTGCTAGCAGGCTGCAGGCCGGGGATTGGG
>NW_015386969.1:530409-553995 GCF_001527695.2 Protobothrops mucrosquamatus
AGCAATCATTTGTACTTCTGAGCAATTAAGTAATTTGTAAGTCCTTCAACACAGCAACCTTTCTGGTTCTGTGGACTAGTAGTGGCACAGTGGGGGAGGGGGAGGTAAAGGGGAAGGTTTTGCGTGCTCGCCCACCACTTGTGTGGCCTGGTTCCCAATGGGTCATGGCCTGCTAGCAGGCTGCAGGCCGGGGATTGGGGACCCCTGCTTTAATATGTGAGTTCCAAAACTCATCTCAACAAAATTCCTCTTTTTTATTTATGTTTGAGCTAGACAGAGAATAGGATAATCTAAAGAACAACTTTAAGACAGACAAGACCAGATACCAAATGCTGTTCATCGGTGACTTGATTTGAGATGAATGGACTGCATGCACACAAGCAAATGATTCACCATAGAGCTGGTGTAGCATTTCTCTGAAAGTAATACTCCATCTTGGAATAACAACATCATATTATCAATAGTTTGATCAGAAAGAACCGAAATAAGGTAATGATAAACCAGGTTTGTAGGGCAAGCGTTCAGATACAGACGTTTTATATTTCAACATAAAGCAAGATTTTTTTGCCTATTTCTTTGTTCAATTTATTCAACTCTTAAGATATACAAATAGTTTAAATAAAGTTAAATAGTTAAAATAAAGTTAAATAAAAATCAGATCACAGAAGACTAGACTTTCTTAAACTTGTATATCCTTCTCAAAGCTAATCTTGGCTTTGGCAAATTATAACTAGGAAGAAGCTTCAGGTCAACTTTAAAGCAAACCACATCATCTTTGTTCTTTCATAAAAATTGTATTGCTTCTATAATACAAAACTCGTATTCGGAGCAAATCTAGATCTCCTTGCCTAGGTCTACAGAACCACCCATTGTCTTCACCTTAGTTTCAAATTAAAGAGAAAGGATGGGACACCTTTCATTGCCCTCAAAAGAAAAAAATAATAATCACTCTGAGTAACAAGTAGACTTGAGATCCCAACTTACATAAAACATTTATGAGCGGCTACCAATGATTATAAGGTATTTACAAAATTTAGTAAATTACTCTGAAGCTATTATTGAAGGGTGTGGAATAAATACCATATATTAAATCAACAAATCTTCAACTTCCATTTTTCATTTCTTTATGTAGGGTGACCCACTTAACTTTAATGTGTCATTTCTCCTAGAGATACTCTGGGGGCAAAATCCAATGTACTGGATGTCATGTGTCTGAGTAACGAAACACTTAAAAGGAGTACTTAACGTGCCGCTTCTTGCTTTGACACTGGATCATACTGCTTTTACTTTGTTTTTAAATATCATGCCTTTTCTAATTAGGGCACTTTTGATTAATGTTTTATCCATTTTTACCCTGCTGCTTATGTCAAGAGAAAGGATACAACATAAATACAATTCAGAATATAAGTTGGTAAAAGAATCACATAGAGATAAGCATCAAAATTACTCTCAAAGTAGAGCAACCTACATAAAAACTAATGCGTACTTACATATACCAACAATAATTGAGAAGGCATGCTCCAGTCTCAGGCAAAAGAGAAGTTTGTAGAAGTTGAAAGACATCAAGGAGAAACATAAGACGACACTAATCCATTCCTGCAGCCTTTTCCCTGTTAAAAAAAAGGTAAGTTAAAGCATGGTGCTTTTTGCTTTATTCGTATTAAAATAGTGACATATTAACCAACACTTAATATGAAAGTCTTGAAGGAGCAGATATAGATAGTCCTAAATATAAGACCATAATGGAACCTGCCCGTTATGGTTGCAAGTCAGTTGCTAAGGGAAGCAAGTCCACAATCACATTGCTTAGTGACCCTCTCCCCTTCTCTCGTTGTGGCTAAGGGACCCAATAGGGTGGGAAGCAGGCCCAAGGCCAGTGGAGACCCAGTGAAGGGGGGGGAGTAGGGGAGATAGGACAGGTTGGGGGCTGCTAGAGCTTCCCTGACCACAGGACACTGCAGTGTCTGCAACTTTGAAACTGGATCATAAGTAGGGCAATTTTTAAGAGGGGTTTTTAGAGGGGTTTTTAATCATATCTTAATCAGACAATTTAAATATTTCATTTTAATTAATTTTAATTTTGTGATTGTTATTGGTGTTTTTAATTGATTGTCAGCCGCCCTGAGTCCACAAGGAGAAGGGCGGGATATAAATTCAAATAATAAATAAATAAATAAATAAATAAATAAATAAATAAATAAATAAGTAAGTAAGTAAGTAAGTAAGTAAGTAAGTAAGTAAGTAAGTAAGTAAGTAAGTAAGTAAGTAAGTAAGTAAGTAAGTAAGTAGCTTTGGGCGAAATCTGTCTTAAGGTCTATTGGTTGCTAAATGACCAGTCGTAAATCAAAGACTACCCGTACACAACTTCTCTTGCTGGCCTAAAATATTTCCTGCTGACTGCTTAAATAGGGATTTAAGCCTAATTTCTGGTAGAAGGAGCTGGCAGGCACTTTTTCATGGAGATGTCTACCATTAAGAGTTGTAGATAGTAGATAATATTTTATTTCTGAAAAAGCCTATTTTGAATTTATATGAACATTTTATTGCTTCCGTATTTGAAATATTATACTGGCACATTATGTTTTACTTGAATAATTAAAAAAATACCATTTTTTAAAAGTTGGATTAATGAAACGGAGGAACGATCTCACCAGTTACATCAGTTTGGCTTCGGTGTGATCAAAATATTTTATCAAGCACTCCCATAATTCTGAATTCTCCTTGCATAGCAGCAGGGAAACTATAAAAAGACACAAGAGCTCCAGCAAGCATATATGCTAACCTTATCCCAGGGAGAGGTACACATAGTTCTTCTGCCTACATCCTGCAGTATGCTGACTGTGTTGTCTCAGATGGAAAAAGGAAGTTCAGAAGTAGTGAGTTTGTGGAAGAAGGTTGTGGAACCCACATATGGTAGCTGTCTTATATTGAACAAACCATAGATTACTAGCTTGACAATATGTTTTTTAACGTATATGTGAATTATTATTATTATTCTAATTCAGCATTAATGACATCAAAGTTAACATTTTGCAGAGAAGCAATCGCACCCTAATCAAAAGAGCTAAATGTTAAAGTCCACAAGGAACAATTAAGATGTTCAAAACATCAGGGCACTTACATTTTACCTCCCAAAGGAAACTATGCTCAATCTCCTTGTGAAAGTAACCCTGCCATTTCAAGTCAAACACTAGTTCTGTACATATTAAGCAAACATTCATTTAACTATGACTTACTGAATAAATCAACAGGGCTTGCATAACACGCTAAATCATAAATCATGATTTAAAATGAAGAATTATGGGAGTGCTTGATAAAATATTTTGCCATGGATGAGACTTTTCAAACTTTTAGAAAAACACAGTTCATGATTGCATTATATTCTGTTTTAGTGGTTCAGATATCACATGTCATGGATATCCCAAAGCTGAAAAAATACCAGGTCAAGCAAGAAGGCTTATACTAGCCCTCTTTTGTAAATAAAAATTGAAATGCAAAGTATTAACACTTCAGGTTTAAGGATTTAAGCTCTTCTCATAAACAACTCCAACTCTTAATTCATATATAAATTATTCAAATAGATGCATTTAAGCATCAACTATTGGGGTAGCTGGTTATGATCTGTTATCAGTTGTTTATTGCTTTGGCCTTCAGATCAAAGAAGTCAATAAGCAAGCCTTAAGTCCCAGCCACAGATAAAAGAACATTCTGACTTATATTAATACTTGTAAACTAAGTTACTACAGTAATTAATGACCATCCAGAAATTTTTGCTGAAAGAAGCAACAGTAGTTTGTAGCTACAAAAAGTTGCAACTCCCTTGCCTTGAAGGATTTAGCTCATTGGCAGTATGTCAAT
Source organism: Protobothrops mucrosquamatus (assembly GCF_001527695.2). Lineage (NCBI taxonomy): Eukaryota > Metazoa > Chordata > Lepidosauria > Squamata > Viperidae > Protobothrops > Protobothrops mucrosquamatus. The sequence goes on from NW_015386969.1 coordinate 534,268, forward strand.
TACCCTGTAATGAAAGAGACTTTTTTTCACTGACACAATATGAAAAAATGATTATAGTTGCTACTCCAACAGTATTACTGCCAAGTCCCTACACAAAAATGTTTTTGAACATGTATCTAAAACTTCTTTTCATCTTGACAAATTAAAAATCAAGACCACTTTTCATCAATTTGAGTGACATGGAGCCAATGGAACCTAATTAGATTAATGCATTCAGGACTTCTGAGTAAGAAATGGCAAATTAGAGATCTCCGAAGGAACAGAGATTGCACTGTGACCAGGACAGACCAGCGATGAGCCTGGTGTAATGGAACCATTATTAGAAGCAAAAGGAAGGAATACAAAGTTGATTTTTTTCCCCTTTTTACGACCCTTTAATTCCTTTATTTGGGGTGGAGTCTGGACGACTGAATGGAGCTGAGCATTTACTGGCTGGATGCCCTTCCTGACACCTACACAGAGTTCGCAGCAGATATTTTCTCATTGCGCCCTGATAGAGAAACATCTGCCACTGCCTAGGATTGAATACTCAACCTTCCGAGTGGGAGGCGAGCGCCTTCACCTCGAGGCCACATACCGCTCTGAAAAGCTGACTTATCATTTGATCAGGATTAAAGTAAGATATATCTTTATAAAATTCTGGGAATCCTTCAGACTTTTTGCCGCCACGTGCATAAAAGTATTAATGATTCATGGATTTGTGAATGGATACAGGATTGTTTCTGGGTCAAATTGATCCACATATGTAACCTGTGATGCAATGTAATGCAAAACATTAAGCAAGATTATACAGGTTGCAAAGACAACAGATACAATTAACACAATTCTGAGAGCAGAGGTAGGGGACAAAGAGAACTTAGAAAACCTATTTATTTATTAAATATCTTTTATTATTTTTATATAAATGACTCAAAGCAGCAAATGTATCTAATACTCTTTCTTCCATTTTCCCCACAATAACAGCCCTGTGAGGTAGCATGGGCTGAGAAAGAGTAACTGGCCCAAGGACACCCAGCTGGCTTAATGTCTTAAGATGGGACTAGAACTCATGCTCTGATTTCTAGCCTGGTACCTTAATCACTGGACCAAACTAACTCTCTTAACTTAAACTGACTGCTTAATAAAATATCAATTATAGGCCCAACACAGCCCACAGAAAATCCTGACCTTGCGGGCACTTTCCTGCAGAAATGACAAATTAAATAGCATTTTGGGGTAATTAGAAATTCCAAATTAAATTGCTAACCTATTACAATGCTTTTACATTACTTATGATGTGATCATACTTTGAAAGTTGTATGGATCTTCTAAAAGGATCCTGTTAAGATTAAGAAACAGTACAAAAGTGAGCAGTTATATTGATCAAGGAGCTAGAACAGTGTTTCTTGACCTTAATAATTTTATGATATGAGACTTATAATTTCCAGAATTTCCCAGCCAACTGGAGAAGAATGATCTAGAATAAGTTTTGTATGTGGAAAGATTACATTTTGGATTCAGATATATATAAAAATACTAATAAAGTGGGACATGACAAAGATATACAGAATGATCTATACCGGTAGTATGGGGAAAGTAAGTCAATAGTTCCTCTTTGGAATTCTTGGTGCTCTCTGAGTTTGGTTGTTTCCTTGCAGACATTTCATTACCTAACTGTTAGGAGTATTATTTTCTTCACGATAATAAGAAAGCTAAAAAGAAAGTAAAAGATCAGGATACCTCCCCACCAGCAATCAACACCCAGATAAACAGGGATTATTAACACCAGACCAACAATTAAGCAGTAAACAATATCCCAGTCAAGGAATTACCAACTCAGACAAACAATCAAATAGTAAACAGTTTAATCAAGGAATTATTAAGAAGAAAACACTCCCACCAACACTGATAAGGCAAGCCACTGTATATAAACAGAGAGCAAATCCCACTCCCTTCTAGTACTGAAGATGTTACCTAGTTGTGTAATAAAACATCTGCAAGAAAACAATTAAGAGCAGAGAAGCACCAAGGACCCCACAGTAGAACACTGAACTACAAATATTTTCTTCTGTTAGTACCAATACTTCTCTTTCACATTGTAATGTTAGAACTTGGGAATTGCCAATGAAACCAATGGTAGCTTAGAGCAGGGGTGTCAAACTCGCGACATCACGTGACGTCGCGCAACGTATCGGGCCGGTTTTGCCATTGCCAGCAATGGGGTGGGCACGGCTTCAGTATGATGAAACCGGCCCGCAGGCCAGCAGTTTGACACCCCTGGCTCAGAGCTATTAAAATGAAATATATTTCAAACCTCCCAAAATGTCCCACTGCCAATGATTCCTTCATACATCTGTCTTTGGATTTGCAAGAGGCCAAGCAATAATAAGAGATTTTAATATGTGGTTTACATGTGATCATTATTACGTGAAGCCTTAAGTAAGAGAACAAAAACTCTTTGTATAAAAACAAAAACGTTCCAATGGATATTTTTGACAAAGCAGTGTAGTGAATCTTCAATTAACGGTAAAATATGTTATTTTTTTCACCAGAGCGGTTTGTAGAGCAATCAAAAAACCAGAAATGCCACTATAGCTTCTCAACCTAGCACCTTATGTATCTGTTAGACTTCCACTCCTAATAATCTTTAATTACTGAGACAATGCTGGATTATGGAATTGAATTTTAAACTTTTTAAGAATGTCAAATTGACATGAAAGGCTATGTTAAGAGTTAAAATGTGATCCTGCTCCAAACATGTTTATTCCAAAGCAAACTTTACGACTAGAAAGCTCTGCAATATTTTATGACTAACATGTGGCCAATCCATCAAAGAGCTTCTGTGCTATTTCTGAACTGAATAAACTGCAAACAGGTTAGATTGTCTTACACACTGAAATTAAGTTCAAATTTGAAATATTGCTTCTCAGACGCTGAACATTTACCAGTTAAGACAAGCAACTGATAAACCATATTAAATCAAGCAGTTCAGCTGATATTTTGCATGTATAAGCCTCCTTCATTGGTGCCTAGGATGACTGGGGTGTTACCTTTCAAAGCAGCAAGAAAAGTGAGCCAAAAATCACACCCACACCCACACCTATGAAACTGTAGCTACAAGAGGAAACACATGCTATATCCTGAATGAAGGAGAGAACCAACACTTTTATAGTATTAGGTGTCAGGTCAGATGTCAAATGAAAAGACTTGAGGTCTTAGGGCCACATTTTACATATCACAGTACTTGTAGTACAAGATTCATAATCCTTGCTTGATTCCAATCCCATCCACCAATCTGATCTTTGTTTTTAGCTTTCTATTTTTAAACCCTGTAGGGAACAGTAAAGGCTATCTCTGAAGTTTTCCAAATTTCTACATTACATGCCTGCCAAATCTTAATTATCTTAAAATGCTTATTCAGGCCCTTGGAAAGGATAAAAGGAAGAAATCAACCTTTGAATGGATCCACCAAGCAGGATTTTAAGCATGCATGTTTATTATTATTAGCTACTATTAGCCTACTATATATTATGCCACTTATTGATAGCTCCCCCAAAGGTTAATTTTTGTGACCCAGTTATATAATCTGAACCAAGGGCAACTCTCTGGACAATGTCACCCCAGAGATTTACCCTGCTTCTACTTTAGCCTTCTTTGAACAGGTCCTTAAAACCTGGCACATATCCCAAACATTTAGTTAGATTGGATGGATGGCTCCTTGTGGGAATGATGGATGATTGAGATGTTGGTTTTATTCTTTTTGAGTGTTTACTATTTTTTCTTTTTTTTATTATTATTATTATTATTATTATTATTATTATTATTATTATTATTATTATTATTATTATTAATAATAAAGTTGGAAGGGACCTTGGAGGTCATCTAGTCCAACCCCCTGCTCAGGCAGGAAACCCTATACCATTTCGGACAAATGGCTGTCCAGTCGCTTCTTAAAAACTTCCAATGTTGGAGCATTCACTGCTTCTGGAGGCAGGTTGTTCCACTGGTTAATTATTCTAACTGTCAGGAAGTTTCTCCTTAGTTCTAGGCTGCTTCTCTCCTTGATTAGTTTCCATCTGTTGCTTCTTGTCCTGCCTTCAGGCGCTTTGGAAAATATTGTTGTTGCTACTTTGTTTTTAATATTGTGTGCTACTTAGAGTTGCTGTGGAGTTGGATGACCTTGCAAATGTGATAAATATATGCTTTCTAGATTTCCTGTATCTCAATTTCAACTATTGCTTTATGTAGACTGGCCCTATTGAGAGTTGTAGTTCAAAATATCTGGAGGACACTGACTCCAATTAATGACCATTCATTAGATTTTTTATCATTTTTTGTTAAGTCAAGGTGGTGTATATAGCCCTTCCACCTAGTTTCCTCACATCGACTCTGTGAGATGAATTGGGCTGAGAAAAATTGACTGGCCCAGAGTCATCCAGTTGGCTTTCATGCCAAAAGCACTACTAGAACCTAACTACAGCTGTGCAGTTTCTAGCCCAGCAAACTGGCTCTGCAACTGATAAGAAAAAGCATCCAGTCAGGCGCAGTGATTATGGCTGGGTCAGATTATTTATCAAATTGCATATATAGTCCACCTTAAGAGAGTAGAGAGTTATAAATGTTCAGATAAATAATACATTTTATTCATTTATTCATAAATTTTATAAAAACCACTTTAGGAATCTATGGAAATGTTCAGATTCTATCACTTTGGAAAGTCTTTTAAAAAGGCAATCTGGTTGTTATATTCATAATATTTAAAATCAATGATTTAAAAAAGATGAGAAGGCCATATTGACAAAGAAAGCTGAACTGAAAATATTACTTTAGTCTGTACCCAGTGATGAATAGTTCCACTTAAAATATATACTCAAAACACATACAGCCAAAAAGCCTTTCTCCAATTTTAAGCTCTTTTTGAGCACATCCTCAATCTTTTTCTTTTATTTCATTCCCTCATCCAGAACTTCCACTGCTTTTGTTTCAGTGAGGAAATGATTAAGATTGTTGTGCTGACAGAGAATTTTAAACCAATAATTTTTCAGAAGAAAGACTACCCACGTGCTCCTATTTTTCTCATGCTAAACCGATATCAAATATGTATAATATACTTTACATAGCCCAGAAAAACTATATAAAAGAACTGGTTTGGCCTAATGGTTAAAGATGCTGGTTTAAAACAAGAAGTGGCATAATAGTTCAATGATTTTGAGCTATTTTCTCTCAACCCTAGAAAGAAGATACTGGCAAACCACTTTCAAAATTGTATCCATCTGTCCACATAGTCCTCAGGAGTCAAAATAGTAATAAATAAAATCCCACAGTATACAGCACAGATTATAGTTATCAATGTCTGCCACAATCATCAAGGAAAAGTTTTTTGGGACGGGAGAAGGAAGAAAAATATATTTTATTTACTTAAGAGATTTTTTCCCCCCTTCCACTCATCATGTCCGATTCTTGCAGACTGCCTAGATAAGTCTCTGTGGTTTGCTTGGCAAAGTTTTTCGGAAGTGGTTTGCCATTGTTTTCTAGGTTTGAAAAAGATTAACCCAAGATCACCTAGCTGGCTTTGTGCCTAAAGTGGAGCTAGAGCTCACAATCTCCTGTTTCTAGCCCAGTGATGGCGAACCTTTTAGAAACCGAGTGCCCAAAAAGTGGCCCTGCCCCCGCTCCACACCCCTCCCCCCCGCTCTGCCCCCATCCCCCACCCCGCCTGCCCCCAGGACCACTCACCGCCTCCAGGGCCCGCCACAGATCGCCCAGGCAGCCCAGCAGCGCTATGGCAGCCACATCCTCTACCCGCGTCCTGCAGCATCAACTGCATGATGTGGTGTGAGGGAAGAGTCTTGTCTACGCTGCCTGGCTACCATGTCTTTGGCTGCGCTGCTCCGTGTGGGTCGTGCTCAGGGGCGACTCTCCTCCAGGGGGGCTGCTGGAGAGGAGGGGGTCGTGGGGGGAGGCAAGGCTGGGGTAACGGCACGTGTTTCAACAGAGAGGGCTCTGAGTGCCGCCTCTGGCACCCGTGCCATAGGTTCGCCACCACTGTTCTAGCCTGAGGCCTTAACTGCTCATCAAAAGAGAAATGATTTGAGTTACTCAATTAGCCTTGAAAGGCATAGTGTACTATGCAAAGCCTTAAGTTGAATAAAAAATTGCATAAAACTTGAATATGAATGCATAACATTTGAATAAAACTTGAATATAAATGCATAACATTTGAATAAAACTTGAATATAAATGGCATAACATTTGAATAAAATTTGCAGCTTTCTGCAGTCCACAAAAACTGTTTTGAAATAAAGTTAATGTTCATTTTGCCAATGTGAGCATCTATCCCACAGTTTCTATTGCTTTAGATCTTAAAGTGAAAACTTCCTTAAAGAGTTTGACTCCTAGTCAGATCATTAAGGTTTTTTTTAACATCAGCATGAAGGCAGATTTCCACTTTGTGGTATGTTTTTGACTACTCCCTTGAAATTTCCCAGCAATTTCCATTCAAAGTAGTAACAGGGCCTAACCCTACTTAATATTTCACTTAGTACATTCATAACGGGAAACCCAGGATGCATTAAGCATACCTCTAAATAGGAAACTGAAGACCAACCAAGCTCCTCCAAGTATTTTGAGGTTTTTTTAATTTTATAAGGACCACTTCGTGTGCACATCCATTACGGACTACAAAAAAGAAATACTATCTGTACACCCTTATACCAGTGCAATTCTGAAATATCTGAACAAACAGGTTAAAACAAGAAGACACAAACTCTAGATGAGGCCCAGATCTATTTTATGTCCTCTACTCTCATATGTCTCTTTTAAGCCTGGATTCAGTGCTTGGCCCAGGGCCGTTGATAGCTTGCGGCTAAAGCAGCGTGAACCGAATTAAAGAGACAACTCTCCAGATTTACCGAATCTGATCCGGAAACGTGGAAGGGCTCCTAACATCCGCCATCAGCTACTCAGCGCCACTTTTTAAAGCATGTGAACAAGCCAGACGGCTCATCCCACCGCTTTAAAACCTAACCCCAACTTGCAGGTTCAGACGGGCCACCTAGAAGGCTCATTCCGACGACCTGCCCGGACAATGTGCTTCAAGGCGCCGCTCAAGTGCGCAATAATCCCGGGAGAGGCAGAGAAGGATGAGCGAGACGGACGAACCGGGCCACCTTCGTTACAGTCTCGCATCACAATCCAGGGCTCGCCGGGACAGGCGAGGGACCCTTTGAAAGTCCCCCCACCCCTAAGTCCCGCATCCCTCCTTACCGGGGGAATACAGTTCAGCCAGCTCCCGGGCTCCCGCGTGCTGGGCTCCCCACCGGGGACAGGAATCTTCGGTGGCGGCGGCGGCGGCGGCTGCTTTTGCTTCTCCTTCTTCCTGGGCAGTTGACGCAGCGGCCTCCGTCTCGGACGACGCCCTCGCCGACTCGCAGCCGGCTCCAGCCACCCGAAGCGGGGCGCACTCGGGCATAGTTCCGGCGCGGCCTCGCTCCCCTTCTTCGTCGGGAGGCTCTCGGGGAGCAGCTTCTTCCTGGACCTCCGGCCCGGCCGCTCGCGCCCCAAGGCCAGGGGAGCCGCCTACCGCCCGCCCGCAGGGCAGGGACGAGGGCGGCGGCGGCGGCGGCGAGAGCAACATCGCGATGCAACCCGCCCGCGGCCAGCCAGCCGGCACTCGCCCCCTCGCCGCCCCTCCGTCCGGCCGAACGAGGCGTCAGGCGAGTCACGCCCCTCCGGCAAGGAGCCGGCCAATCCGCGCGCGCTCGCTTCCAGCCAATAGGGTTCCAGCCGCTGGGGCGAACGCCCGAACCGTAGGCCATCGGCTCCGCCTCCCCGGTTTTTCCGCGACGCTAAGCGGGTTGCGTAGGACCCGGGCCCGGCCGTGGATTCCGCGTGGGCGGCTCGTGCTCGGCGGCGAGCGCGTTAGACCCTGGGGTGTGTCTGCTGGGCTTCAGAGCGAAGCCGTGCAAACACGGGATGGAAAATCTGAAGGCGTTGCCCGGGTAGCCGGCCCTGCCTTCGATTTCATTTTGCACGGAGGTGTAGAAAAAACTGCAAACGTTACTTTGGAGTGTGCCTTCTCTGGGGATGAATGAAGTTTATTTTTATTTCTTTCTTTAGTAGATGTCTATGGGCCGCCGATCTTAAACGCCAGCTCTGGGCGGCTCACAACAGCAGTAAAATCCACTACTACGGTAACTGTAAAATAATGAAATCCTAAAACAAAAACCTGAGTGCGATTGCATTTCGTAAAATATGATAATAATTACGCATCGGTAATTTTTGTTTCTGTAAAAATGTCCTATTTGAACTTTCCTCCTTTCCCTTTTTGAGCTCAAGGTTGTTCCAGTAATTTGCCCCCAATTCCATCCTTAACAACCCTGAAGGTGCAATGAGCTTCCAGCTGTTGAGTGATGTTTAGAATTTAGATGGGATTTGAACTTGGGACACAAGGTACATTAGCTACAGCAGAAGGGGCTGTTTGTGATGATCAGGAGCCGCATTTGATTTTTGAGAAGATGGATAAAAGTAATCTGGCTTGAGTCGAGTTCAATTCCTGATCTCAGGATACATCCAGGAGTCATTTTAAGAGTGGTAAGGAAATGCCGGTGTTTTCAATTCCTCAGCCCTGGGATTTCCTGTTGGCCTCCAACCCAGTTCTAATCTTACTGAAATCAGCCAAGATCAACCAAGTGCTTTTGAAATTAGACTGGGAAGCAAAAAACAGAGTAATTATTTCTGGATTTATTTATTTATTCAATTTCTATAGCCACCCAACTCAACCAAGGGACTCTGGGCGGCTACTACAGGTAGTCCTCAACTTACAATTTTTTAGTGACTGTTCGAAGTTACAATGGCACTGAAACAAGTGACTTATGACCATTTTTCACTTATGACTATTGCAGCATCCCCATGGTCACATGATCAAAATTGAGACTTTTGCAACTGACTCATATTTATGACTTTTGTGGTGTCCTGGGGTCATGTGATCACCTTTTCTGACCTTCCAACTAGCAAAGTCAGTGGGGAAGCGTGATTCATTTTACAACTGTGCAACTTAATGACTGCTCTGATTCAATTAACAACTCTGGCAAGAAAGGTCGTAAAATGGGCCAAAACTCACTTAACAAGTGTTTCACTTAACAATAGAAATTTTGGGCTCGGATATTCACAAAAGGTTATCATAGGACCCAAGCACACTGCAACGGTCATAAATATGAGTCAGTTGCCAAGTATCTGAATCTTGATCACATGACCATGGGGATGCTGCAACAGTTGTGTGAAAAATGATCATAAGTCACTTTTCAGTGCTGTTGTAACTGAACGATCAGTCGAGGACTACCTGTATAAACCATGATTTATAAATCACAGTGGTCAAATTCAGGCACTAAACCAAAACCAAATATGCACAGTGTAAAACCAGTCTGACCACAATTGCAAGGAAGATCTTTTTGTTTTTCTGATAGTTCCTGCTTTTAAAGTGTAAGCTGCCAAAAGTTGTGTGGAGTGAGGTGGCTTCTAAATTGTATTGAACAAATTAATACATAAATAAATCAAATAGGGCCTATATTTAATCCATTTTCTTTGGCCAAAACCTTCATTCATCAGAGAGAGCCAGATATTTGACAAGAAGTACTAAATCCTCATTTTCAAAGAACTACAGGCAAATAACACAAAAACACAACTTTCCCGTATTATTAATAGTTCTGGATAGCACTGCCTTCCCTACCTATTGCTTCCAAGAGGCACAGAATTCCATTAATTCCCAGCTGGGAGATGCAGGTAGTCCTTGCTTAACAATGGTAATTGGGACCAGCAACTCCATTGCTAAGCAACAGAGTCATAAAGAGTGATGACACACGACTGCATTGACTTACAATGTCACTTGCGGCAATTCCGGTTGCAGTTATTAAATGAGTCCTACATTGTTAGGCATGATGTCACATGATCACCTCTTGCGACTTCCTGCTGGCTTCCCCATTCTCTTGGCTTGTCAAAAGGAAGCAATGAAGGTTGCAAATGGAAATCATTTGTCTGGAGGACACTTTGTTGTGATGACAAGCAAGTTGCCAAGCGCTTGGATCGTGATCATGTGATGCTATGGGATTGTCAAGACTGATTTGCACTTTCACCTATATTCTGCTTCATTCGTAGCTTGACAAAAGAAAAGGGAGGAGGGATGGAATGCAAGAGTGGAATGCACTTGCATCTGAGCATCATCTCTTCCCAAGAGAGAGTGCCCAACCCAAGGACACATTGAGCAGGTGGACTAGCATGGCTCGCTGGTTTCCCATTACAAAATGAACAGAAGTGATTGGTGGACATAATGGACTGTGGGTGGCCCACAAGGAAAGAGAGAGATTAACTATGCTAGCTTTTGCATGGGAAACCCAGAGCTGGTTTTGCTTCATCTGTGCCAATATGATTTATACTCTTAGTAAAACAATGTCCCAGGAGTTTCTTTTTCTGGATCCACCAATGGACAGTTGACAGGGAGGCTATAACAGTCACAACTATGAGGATGGATCATAAGTTTCATCCTGCACCATCATAACTTTGAACAGTTGCTGAACAAGTGGTTGTTAAATGAGGGCTACCTGTAAGAGGAAATGAAGTCCAACACAGCCAGAGGGCAGTGACCTAAAAAAAGGCTTGATTGAGTTACCACTGCTAGTAAGTTTATCCTTTCCAATATCTTCTCATTCAGTCATGGCAATATCCTTACCATTTGCTGAGTGTTGGGAGCTTTGTAGCCCAGATATGGTAGCCCTAATTAAGCTGTGCCTGAAGACATGTTTAATGTAACTTAGGTGCGGTTATTTGGTTGCTGCATATTATTAAATGGATAGAGAAAGCTCGAACAGCATTCTTCAAAATGAAAAAGGTCTTCTGCAGTCACGACATAAGCCTAAGACTGTAAATCAGGCTTGTCAGATGCTATATTTTTTCTATCCTGCTCTATGGAGTAGAGAGTTGGTCTCTGACAGAAGGCCACCTGAAGAGACTAGAAGCATTTGAAATGTGGATTTACAGGTGGCTGTTACATATAAGCTGGGTTGACAAGATCAGAAATGAGGAGGTGATAAGCCGCCTGGGAAAGCCAAGGGAAATCATCAAAACAATTAAAAAACGAAAATTAGAATATTTCAGACATGTGATGCGACACCCAGAAAAATACGGCATACTCCATTTAATCTTCCAGGGAAAGATTGAAGGCAAACGAGGTCCAGGCAGAAGAAGAACATTATGGCTTCAAAATCTAAGGGACTGGTTTGGACAAAACTCAGCAGCACTTTTTCGTGCGGCTGCTGATTAAAACAGGATCGCCAACATGATTGCCAACGTCCGATAACGGATATGGCACAAGAAAAAGAAGATATTAAATAATGAAGGAGAGCTGTTAGTCTATGGTGGTAATAATAGGAGGATGCATGGCTTTTAATAAAACTTGTTAGAAAAGATGGCACCAGGGTCTTTCTGATGGTACACAATTTCTGACTCTTATTTAATGATCTAAATAGTCACGTAGAGAGTTGTAGCAATACTTTTTTTTGCCTGTTTTTATCACTCGCATTTATTTCATAAAAGCAAGCCTCCGCACTCTTTTTAATCTTATGCACACCGCCCACTCTCTCTCATCCTGTTTCCTTCTTACATGACTGACTTGAGCATGTGACAGAATTATAAAAACTGATCTGAAAAAGGTTAGCAGAAGTTATATTTAACTCTTAGAAAGGGAAAATGGGTTAGTATGAGCAAGCTGTTTTGTTAATTATGCTTTACAGGTAGTAAACCGCAGTTTGGACCTGCATTTCCAATGCTAAGCAAGGTGGTTAAGAGAGTCATGTCTGATTTTATGACCTTTTTTTGCCAAGGTTGTTAAGTGAATTGCTGTAAGGTGCATCATGTGCTCCAGCTTCCCCCATTGATTTTGTTTGTTGGAAGCCAGCTGGGAAGGTTGCAAATGGGGATCATGTGACACCAGGATGCTGCAACCAATGTAAATACATGCCAGTTGCCAAATTTTGATTGTGGGAATGCTGCAATGGTTGTAAGTGGGAGGACCAGTCAAGTAAGAAATGTCATTGTTGTTGCAATTTCAACTGGTCATTGAACAAAAATAGTTGCAGGTTGAGGATGACCTGTGATATCCACCCACTCCCCTCCACGCAATGGAGCAGTGAGAAAGAGACAGAGCAAGAAAGAGAGCTAAGTAAACCATGGCTAATCATGACAGCATTTGTTGCACACACAGCTTTAAAAGAGGAAAGTCAGTTTTACAAATAAGAATTCAGCTGCAGAAAGCATAGAAGGAACTCACGAAGAAAAGGCAGACTGCCAAGTCAACTCTGAGAATTACAAGTTTGCACAACGAAGCTCTGAAATTTATTAGATCCTGCAATAAACTTCTCAGTGGACTCAAGTGTAACTCTAGAGGTCAAGGAAGAATATCAAGGAAGGGTTAAAATGGTTTTCCCCGGGATGGGCTTAAAATTCTCAGAAGTTTGGCCTGAGGCTTGAACAGAAAATTTCCTTTTAATTCTGTTTTTCTTGGTTGCGTTTGAACTACTCAGTTCAGCAGTACAACATAGGAAAGATATGTAAGCAGTGGTGGGATTCAGCCAATTTGCACCACTTTGGCAGAACCGGTAACTAATTTTTTGTTGCCCAGACCCAGAATGGGCTTACGGAAGCGGCATCCACACAGAGAACCGGTTGTTCACATATTTGAATCCCACCATTGTATGTAAGTGATGTTTCAACATAGTGATCTAGCTGGAGATGAGGACAGTTAAGAAAAGCAGACTTCTGTGACAATTGCTTGCGGAAAGTGGTAGCTCCGAGGTAGAGCAGGGGTGTCAAACTGAGGTAGAAGTAGAGCAGGGGTGTCAAACTGGCGGCTGTGGGTCGGATCTGTCACGTGCAGGCCACGCCCACCCCAGGTCCTAAGGCAAAAAACATGATATGTCACATGACACGATCGAGTTTGACACCTGTGAGATAGAGTAAGTGTATTTATCTAGAGCAGGGGTGGGAAATGATGTCGCTTTTTTGACTTGTGGACTTCAACTCCCAGAATTCCTGAGTCCAGCCATACTGGCTCAGAAATTCTGGGAGCTGAAGTTCACAAGTCATAAAGGGGCCATTGATCCCACCCCTGGTCTAGAGCTTCTGTTGCTTGCATATTTAAATGAGGGCATCTTGATTTAGCTCCTCTCAAGTCAGGTAGAGAGTATTCTTTCAGTCATGCATTGGGAACATATAAGGAGTTCTTTGTTACAACTGAGGTTTTGTGTGCTCCTGGTTGCTCTGATTCTCTTCTGACATCCACTGTAGTTGAAACAGCATACGCAAATTGCTATTCTCTATTAAAGAGAAGCTTCCTGTGTAGGTGGCCATCCTACCAAATTTGCTAGTGTCTTGATAAGATAAGATAAGATAAGATAAGATAACCTTTATTGTCATTTTTTACTGTGGGCACACTGGCACACATTAAAAATGAAATGCACATACATAACACACATAAATATGCTATATACAACGTATGTATATACTTACACCCTTATGTATAAATACATATAAATATTAATCACTGTCCATCTTGAATACTTAGCGGAAAGAAGAAGCTTGAGAGTTCACAAGGTTAATACTGTATGGAACAGAACTGTGACTGAATCTAGATGTTCTGCTTCAGATGCCACAGAGCCTCCTCCCAGAAGTTAACAAGGAAAATAGATCATGAAGAGGATATGTAGTGTCCCAGACAATCCTGTGGACCCTGCTCAAGCAATGTTTATATGCTATCTCTTGGATAGAAGGGAGGGAACTGCCAATACTCTTTTCTGCCATCTTTACTACTCTCTGCACCACCTTCCTGTCTGAAGCAGTGATGCTTCCAAACCAGACTGTAATGCAATATGACAGGATGCTCTCCATCGTCCCTCTATAGATAGTGGTAAGGACAGGGGAAGGAAGATGTGTTTTTCTCATGCGACACAGAAAATGCAGGTGCTGCTATGCCCGCTTCATCAGTGTCACACTTTTGAGCGACCAAGCCAGCCTACTTGTTAGCAGACAAGACTTAAATAAACTATTATATTTGTGTCCCGCTTTGTCTCCAAAGTGTTAGAATTTGGTGTATCTGCATACAACTACAGAGTTAATGCTAACATTTTGCCTAGAATCCTGGAAGTATTTCACACATGGCAGTCTTCCCTCCAGGAACTGAAGGAACAGATGTGCTTAATGTGTGTCTAATGAATGGAACTATGACTAAGGAAGTCCAGGGTTGAGCCCATGGAAACTAACTGCACAAATATGGGCCAATTGTTCTGTTTCAATCCAAACTATCTCACAGTGTTACACTGAAAAAAAAAAAATGAGAGGCGAGTTTTATAAACTAACTTGAGCTCCTGGAGGTAAAATAGGAAATACATTTAATATATAAAAATTGAATAACAATTATTTTCATTATATTTGGAAACACAAAACACGGAAACTAAGGCCAAATTGAACAACTTGTTTGTTTAATTAATTCATGTGGTTGCCCATTCATGATTTGTGTCTTGTTTAATTTTATCTAGAATATGCTATTGCATGCTGTTGGAATCAGATTTCATTGAGCTCTAAAGGCAGAGTGAAAACTTCTTGCAAACACTTGAATATCTGGAGAACATTTGAAGTATATTTAAATATCTCCTACTTCTACTGCCTTGCCCTAAAGTTTGTGGAGTCATTGAGATGCTTCCTAAATTACTAATTTCTCATTCTGCTAGCCACAAGGAGCCTTGACTATCAAAGCTCTTCTGCTTAAGATGCCTGTGGATCAAACTGACGTATTCTATAATCAAGAAGTGCTTTTATCCACAGAGAAGTAGAAATTAATTCTGGAAATGATGGAGAGGAGTTACCTAGTACCCTGACCAATCAGGTGAGACAGACTTTGCAGACTCCATATATCTCATAGTAATTGTTTCAGAGCAACAATAGGCCATACAAGTAGTCTTGATTTATGACACAGTTGGGACTAGAATGTCTCTCATTAAATGATGCAGTTGTTAAGTGAACCATGCCTGATTTTACTACGTTTGTTGGGCTGCAGTTGTTAAGCGGATCATTCGGTTGTTAAGTGAATCTGGCTTCTCCCACTGACCTTGTTTGATGGAAGCCCCTGGGAAGGTTGGAAATAATGATCACGTAACCCTCAAGATCCTGCAACTGTCATAAGTACATGCCAGTTGCTAAGTGCCCAAATTTTTATCTTACCATCATAAGAGACATTGCAATGGTCATAAATGTGAGGACTGGACAAAAGTCACTTTTTTTCAGCACCATTGTAACTTTGAACAATCATTAATGGTCATATCTTGAGCAAATTTCCATTTGCTAGCTTTACAGGTGAATGAAATTCAAAAAATAATCAGCACTTTCCCAAATACTTATTTTAACAGGATGCCTAGACAGTCTTCCTGGAACGAAACTATCTATGGGGTTGCTAGAGTTGACTTGATGGTGCATAATTTTAAAAAAATGTTGTGATCCTGATGGCTTAATGGAAGAAGCAACAGGCATTAAGGGGAGAACATTCTGCCCTTTCCCTGTAGAATTCAGTGAAGCGGGCAGCTCAAATAGACACAACAAAAGGCTCATTCAGGCACTTCTTCTATCACTGCGGGCTTTGTTTCAGAAGGAGAGGATCACGTGATCATGAGTTGGAGAACTTGAAGACTTCAGCCTGTAAAATCACGCCACCGTTTTTGGTATGACTGATCCCTGCTGTATGGAATGGAGAGTGGAAAAAAGTCTTTTGATAGACAAACAACTGTAAGATGACTTTTTTTAGACCTTTTTTAAATTCCACCTTTGTTAGTTTTAAAAATAGCACAAGGTATAATAATAATAATACCTGGAGACAGCAGAATAGATGAGAAAGAACTGGAGAAGATAACAAAATGCAAAGACCTACAAATAGAAATAGAAAGACTGTGGCAAAAGCAAGCAAGGGTAGCACCAATAGTAATAGGCGCCTTGGGTGCAATCCCAAAACAACTTGAGCACCACTTGAACACCATTGGCATTGACAAATTCGCCATTAGTCAATTGCAAAAGGCGGCCCTACTAGGAACTGCTTTCATCCTGCGACGATATCTGTAATACCATCAAACATCCATATCTGCCTATCCCAGGTCCTTGGTAAGGACTTGATAGGTAAACAAAATGCCAAATCCAGTCTGAACATCTGGCTGACTGTGCGATGATCTATAATAATAATAATAATAAAGTTGGAAGGGACCTTGGAGGTCATTTAGTCCAACCCCCCTGCTCAGGCAGGAAACCCTACACCATTTCAGTCTCTTCTTAAAAACTTCCAGTGTTGGAGCATTCACCATTTCTGGAGGCAGGTTGTTCCACTGGTTAATTGTTCTAACTGTCAGGAAGTTTCTCCTTAGTTCTAGGTTGCTTCTCTCCTTGATTAGTTTCCATCCGTTGCTTCTTGTCCTGCCTTCAGGCGCTTTGGAAAGTAGCTTGACTCCCTCTTCTCTGTGAAGTGAATTGGGCTGAGGGAGAGTGACTGGCCCAAAGTCACCCATCCAGGTAATCCCAACCTACAGTAATTCAGGATGGTTTCTAAATGAATTATTGTTGGGGGCATTGAATACCTTCCTTCTGTGGAGGATTATATTTATCTATTATGTGAAGGCATAGTCTTGTAACCAGGGTTCAGTAAACATACCATAGTGGCCAACTTGTGCATTATGCAAAACCATAATCATTATTTAAAGCCGTATTGGCTGACTTAGAATCACTCTGAACTACAATCTAATGTGATACATTTTGAAATAGGTTTCTTTTACTCAGTAAACCCAACTACCATAACATGCGGTTGGCTCTTTTGTGGCTAGTTATACAAAGCCAAGATGGTTACTCTATGATATAGTACGGATTCAGACAATTGTATTAATTTATCAAATTATGGCTCAGTTGATAAAGGCTCAAGATGTCTATGGCGATTCTTAATCATCCAAGTCATGGTTGTCCCAAAGGTGCTTTTTCCAAAAGGCAACTGGATTTTTTTTTGGGGGGGGGGGTTCCCCTGAAAAACTTAAGTTCTTCAACTAGAAGCTTCTTGGATGCGAAATATTTTCAAAGGAAAAAAAACCCAAGGAAGTCCAGTTGTCTTCTGGAAAAAAAAGACACCATTGAGAAAAGGCTCAGGATATTGCACAAACACAGCCATGAGGATCTTCAACAGCAGATCTGAACCTCTTTGATCCCAAATGTTCATTCCATTCCACTGCTGAGCCTTTTTTGACTCAGCTTAAGGGGATTTGAAATTGCAGAAACGCGTCTGACTTTCTGTGCTTTTTTAAAAGTGCTATGGAGTTTTGGAGCTGTTCATTTCCACATTTGCGGTAACTACCGCTACACCACAGCTCCTTTGGCTTTCAGATCCTTAAAGGGCATGGCTCCCTTGATGTTTTGGCATTCCCATCCACTCCCCATAAGAACCTCTATGGCTCTTTTTGTGTACCTGAGGCGCTGTCTTTTTCCAAGAGTCTCTACCCATCCAATTCAATCCAGAATAACAGAGTTGGAAGAGACCTTGGAGGTCATCTAGTCCAACCCCCTGCTCAGGCAGTAAACCCTATACCATTTCAGAGTATGGCTATCCAGTTTCTTCTTAAAAACTTCCAGGGTTGGAGCATCCACAACTTCTGGAGGCAGGTTGTTGCACTCATTAATTGTTCTAACAGTCAGGAAATTTCCCCTTAGTTTTAGGTTGCTTCTCTCCTTGATTAGTTTCCATCTGTTGCTTCTTGTCCTGCTTCAGATGCTTTGGAGAATAGCTTGACTCCCTGTTCTTTGTGGTAACGCCTTAGATCAGTGGTGGTGAACCTATGACATGCGTGCCAGAGGCGGCACTCAGAGCCCTCTCTGTGGGCACGCGTGCCATGCCCCGGAGATGGCAACTGTCCCTCTTCTAGCAGCTGCCCGCTAACTCGCCGAGGTCCCATGTGGCCGGATGCACCCCAGCATAGCTGGTTTCCCTCCCCCCGTCCCATCTCTCCTAGCCTCGCATGCTCTCCTTTTCCTGGGCACGACCCACTGCATCGCCTCCTCAGCTGTTGGCCGGCCATCCAGCTCAGAGGCGGCTTCTCTGAACCGCTGGCAGTGGGCTGCAGAGCCCCAGAATGTGCCGGTTGAGGGGCTGGCAGGCTGTGGCTGCTGATGGACACCGTCGGTCTCCATGCGCTCGCTGGCCTCTGTGTGAGGGGGCCAATGGTGTCAGGCAGCAGCCGCCCCGGCGCCTGTCTCGCCTTGCCCCGTAGCAATGGCACCCCTGACCTTCCTTGCCTTGCCTCACCCCACAGGATGAGCCTCCTGCCCACTGTCCCACCCACCAGAGACCCCCTGGATCTCCCCCAACCCTGCCCGGTTTCCACAGGCGTCCCTGCCCACGAGCAACATTGAGGTGGCCATGCCCACCTTGGCCACACCCACCCATTCTGCCATGACCACCACAGCCACCCCCACCCAGTGGGCCACGCCCACCTGGCACCCGGCGATAAACAAGTGGGTTTGGGGTTGCAGTTTGGGCACTCGGTCTCTAAAAGGTTCGCCATCACTGCCTTAGATATTGGAACACTGCTATCATGTCACCCCAGTCCTTCTTTTCACTGAAGTAGACATAACCCAATTCCAGCAACCATTCTTTATATGTTTTAACCTCCAGTCCCCCAATTGTCTTTGTTGCTCTTCTCTGTACTCTGTACTCTTTCTGGAGTCTAGAGATCCAGGAGATTGGGCATGCTACAGTTCCCATCAGCACCTGGCGGGAACTGAAAGGTCTTCTTTGCCGAAGCTCCTGCTTTGTGGAATAGTCTCTCTCTTGGAAAAACCTTCTTGGCTTTATGCCTAGTTGGTTATCTTGGCTGCTGAATGTTTTTGTTTTTTGGAAGTTATTATTATTTTTAATTGTTTTAACTGGTTTATAGTTTTAGAAGTGTAAGCCACCCAGAGTCATTTGGCTGAGTTGGGCAGCTATAGGAAGACAATAAATAAATGTGCACACAATGTGGAGCAAGGTCATGGATGGGATGTAATTGAGAAGAGCTATAGTGCAATGTGGTAGAGCAGATGCTGCGGAAAAAAGATCCCAGGTGTAGGCCTGCATCTTCCCACCGAAGAAAACCTCAGCAAATGAGGTTAAATTGAAGTAGAGCCTCTTGTGTTGCTGGAGAGGCTGACATAAACCAATTAATTTCAACCCAAGGTAACCTCCCAAGTCAGAAAGGAAACATTGATAAATGCATTTGCCCTGAGAACATGTTGAGCAATAAGTCTCCTTCAAGTCAGGTTTAATTCTGAATGAGCTCATGGCCAGAATATGGAAGTACTTTGTGACTGTTTTTGAATTTTTCATCCTGGCAGTTCAGCCTTTGCAGGCTCCTGCTGCAGCATCATGCAATTGTCATGCAAGGCCCACCCATGTTTGCATGACATCATAACATATATACAAAAGAGGGGGTGCTTGCATTGTTTTATTAAATAAACACAGTTTAACGTCATGAGGGCATGGCACTGCTTTCATTATCTGACACACACACTCCACTCCACTCCCCAACAGTAACTGGAACTTCTTGAATTATATCAAGAAGCCCTATTGGGAGCCAGTGCAAAGCAAGTCACAAAACAATGTCATACATGGGGATAGCAAGGCATGCCTGTTACTAGCGTTACTGCATTCTT